>NC_081546.1:1777391-1791630 GCF_901000735.1 Corylus avellana
CTTTTGATAGTGATTTCCTGGGTTTGGCTGCCCCGGAGAGGTTTTACTTTTAGAACGTTTTCTAAAAGGTTTCCTCTTCGTCACCAAAATCTTTGTGTGTGATTGTTCATATTTTGGTGAATGTTTGTTTTGATATATATCTGTTAATTCCGCATAAAATTGTAATATTTATCTGTTTAGAATTTTTCAAAATTCACCCGAACGAGTAGCACTTGAAGCTGCCTTTATCGATCAATTGAGTCGATGCTCGCATGATCATCAATGATAGTTTTAGTACTAGTGGATGGACCAAAATGATCGATGTGGTTCGATTAATTGGTTGGCCAAGTGAAGCAATTAACTGCAAAAGAATTTGATCACGTGATTGAAGGATGGTTAGAAGAACATAAGTAAAAGAAAGTTTAGGGCGATCGAGGCAAAAGGAGACCAGGACTTTATGGCCCCGTTTGCTAACAGCACGGGGCCGGCACTGTAGCTGGAACCGCACTGTTCCAGCTATAGTGCCATCTGATTTCCTGCAGCAAAAAGTGTACTTTTATATTAATTTTTTTTTTAAAGCAAAATATTAAAAAAAAAAAAAAAAAAGAAAAAAGGAGGAGAAAGATGGGGTGGTTCCAGCCACCCCTTGGCCAAAATGGGGTGGTCCGCCCCATCTTTCTCCTCCTTTTTTCTTTTTTTTTTTTTTTTTTTAATATTTTGCTTTAAAAAAAATAATAATAATATTAAAAAGTCAATTTTTGGCACTGCACCTGTCAGATGGCACTGTAGCAGGAACAATGCCGTTCCAGCTACAGTGCCGGCCCCGGCTGTTCGCAAACGGGGCCTATGGATGTGATGTTGTCTATCGTTAGTAAAGACGATGAAGAGATCTCCAATTATGATGCTGATACAATCACTAAAGCTACATGTCTGGTAAGCTTTTGCTTCAATTCGCCTTCAATATTCTGAACATGATTTGTCTCAACAATACTGTGAACTGTTTTTACTATAAAGTCCATTACGAGAAAAATAACAATCAAAATAAATTTGTGTCAACTCTGAGCGAGAAGTGTTGGTTTAAGCAAATTCTTTAACAAAGAGTGATTTAAAAGGTATTACAACTTTTATTATAAAGTCTTTACAAACTATAATTAGTAAAATAATTAAACAAAAAATTTCTCTTTAAATTTTTGTTTTCAATTTTGATTAATTATTTCATCAATTTATAAATTATCAAATCAATTTATAAATATTTTATAATAAAAGTTGTTATGCTCCAAATATTTTCTACCGTGAATTTCCCACCATATATTAATCAAAGTGATTGCCTGCTTGTCAGTGAATTAAGATATGTTATTTTACTAAAAAGTTGTCATACAACTAGGACAAAATTGAAAATTAGTCTTTTGAATTAGTAAGAACTCGTAAAAGAATAATAATAATAAAAAAAAAAAAAAAGACTTTTAGTAAATAAATATTTTCTTGACAAAACGACGATAAAATTATTTTTTTCCTAAGCCACCTAAAGAGGAAATTGCCACGTTACATCGTTTGTAGCATATTTCGTTGGACGGTCAATTACGTTAATATAGTACGTATCGATTTTCCTTTTGTCTTGCTGTGGACTTGGTACTACATTTTAAAACATTACAATTGTTTTTTGTTATTTTTATCAATACTTATTAGACATTTAGTTTTGGTGGCTTTTGAAACATGAGTGACCTTAAAGCCTTTTAGTTTGACCGGCCATCTAGAACTTCAACTTTGGGGCTTTTGCAGGCCCTTATCTTAGGGGGCACAGATACAACAACAGTAACAATGACATTGTCTCTTTCCTTGCTTCTTAACAACCGTCAAACCCTAAACAAATCACAACAAGAGTTAGATGATCAGATTGGCAGGGAGAGGCAAGTAAAGGAATCAGACATGAAAAACCTAGCATATCTCCAAGCTATCCTCAAAGAAATAATGCGTTTATACCCTTCCGGACCACTCTCTCTCCCGCACGAATCCATAAAAGACTGCACTTTGGCTGGCCACCACGTTCCAACAGGCACACAACTTCTTGTTATTCTCTCAAAGCTCCAATTGGACCTACGTCTGTGGTCTAATCCTAATGAATTTCGGCCCGAAAGATTCCTTGCGTCCCATTTGGGTGTTGATGTTAAGGGCCAACATTTTGAGATAATACCATTTGACACTGGTAAAAGAGTGTGCCAGGGAATCTCTCTTGCGTTGCAAGTTATGCAACTCACACTTGCTTCGCCTTGTTGCATGCTTTTGAAATTACAACCCCTGCCCGTCAGATGAACCAGTAAACATGACTGAAAAAGTTGGACTTACGATTCTGAAAACCACACACTTGAAGTCCATCTCACTCCACGCCATCCTGCTCAAGTATATGCATGATTTGAGTAGATATGTGATCATTAAATTTCAACTGCGTTATTTCATAATTACTATTTGGGTGTAATTATAGTACTCTTACGCATGAAATTGGGATCTTGTACCAGACTTCTTAGACATAAATTATCTAAATTATATTGTCTACAATAACTAAGGATTAAGGAATAAGATCTTTGCAATTTCGGACAATAATCATGAATAAAGTCCACATTAAGGTAGTCTTTCGCTTGCCTCCTAAATAATTCTTCCCGTGTACATATATATTATGCTTCATGTGCATTTGTATACTAATTCCACCGTACAATGTCATAATGCGCAACTCATCATTATAATATTGAATGGAAAAACTCCATTTAACCCCATGAAGCATAGGCGCTTTTGCAACATATAGTCAATTTTTTTATCAAGAGATAGATATTAAGATGATGTCGGAATTCATTCATTTGTACCGGTAACATTTCCCTTTATTAATTATTTTAATCTCTTTAATGAATATGCTCTATATCATATTGGCCACCATCTCTTTATAAAATATTCGGTACTCTTACCATTCCTCATTGGATATTTGATTTTAGGTACTTGGATGGAGGTTTCTAGAAATGGCACTTTTGTCAATCTGATCATAGGCTTCGTCATTTCCAATCTTCCATAGGTTTGCCACCTCTCCATCGCTCTTCAAACGGTTCAAAATGATCCTTTTTTCTCCGAGTGCTTTCACATCGATCCTAGCACCTCAGAAAATGGGATGATTCTGAGAATTAACCAGTCACGTAAGGGATTGTAATTTCCTCTACCAATGGTCGTGTGTTGACGTTATTGTTTGACATAGAATTCCCATTTTCTGGCTTGGGTTCTTCTCTATCTTGGTAGAAAAATAATTGCTCCACCGCTTGATCTTGTTTATCTTGGGAGAAAAATTAGTACAATTTTTTGGATTTTGAGAGCTCAGTCACAGAAGAGATTGTAATTTCCTCTACGGCTCCCATTTAATTTTCTGGCTTGCGTTCTTCTTCATCTTGGGAGAATTACCTGTTTTGAAAAAAGTTACTTGGATTTTGGACATCGGAGAGAGAGAGAGAGAGAGACCTTCCCAACATGTGCTTACCTACTTTGGAAACTAGTCCCTTGTTGCTTGCTTCAACCTTAAAACGGAGTTTTTGATTAAAATATTAGAGAAATATTACAAAACGGAGTTTTTTTTTAAAAAAAAAAAATTAGCTTTCTACTTTGTTTCTAGTGGAGACGGTTTCTTAGTTGAGCGTGGAATTATTAAAGAAAGCGACGGATCGAATTTAGGTTACTAGGTGGCATCAAGACATGCATATATGGAAATATTATTGAAAAGTGCAAAAGTCGCTACTCAAGAACACACAAATATATTCCAAAAATGTTCCGGCAGAGCTGAAGATTTCGGGGAGATTTTTGAGTTACTCATTGAGCGCTGTACAAGGAAAGAACTGAACTTTGCAGTTTTGGTAGCAAAGAAGATTTGGGCAAGACGGAATGTAGTGTTGCATGGAGGTGAATTCATTCACCCCAATCGGATACTGTGCAAGGTGGAGGAGCTGACCAAACTTCTCGAGTTTCTTGAGGACACAACTCCGGAACACACTATGGAGGAGGGCGGTGGGTTACCGGCGGTTTCAACACAGTGGGCATGTCCTCCAGTTGGGTGTTACAAGATCAATTGGGACGTGGCCCTGGACGCTCAAACTCGATGTATGGGATTTGGTGTTATTATTAGAGATCACAACGGTTCTGTATGTGCTGCTAAGAGTGTGAAATCCCATAGATTTGTGGAACCAGTGATAGGAGAGGCTTTGGCAGCAATGATAGCGGTGGAATTTAGTAAAGAAAGAGGCTTCCAAGATGTAGTGATGGAAGGTGACTCGTTGCAGGTGGTCCAAGCACTGCAGGAACGATCTCCTGGTTGGCGAAGGTATGGGCACATTATTGACGACACACAAGCTTTACTTGACACATGTAGGAGCTGGACGGTCCATCATGTGAAACGGGCGGCAAATGGAGCAGCACATGGTCTAGCTAAAGAAGGACTGCGAATAAACTCAGCTCGTATTTGGTTAAATGAATCGCCTGAATTAATGTATAAGTTCCATTGCATCTTCAGAGCTTAATGCTCTTTTTGTTTAGATCCTTTGGGTCTGGATTTTCTATCTGAATAAAATCTCAGAAAGTTCCAAAAAAAAAAAAAAAAAGAACACACAAATATTATATATATATATATATGAAAGATACGCCAATCATTCTGAATAATTAATGCCTATAGTTTATATATATGCTGAGTCTTTATCCCATACCGAAAATAAAATATAGACATGTTTGTTAAGGCTATAAATCCTTTTGATTAATGAGGATTTTTTATTTTTAAGAGAATTCTTTCATCTTCATTTCATAATAAGAGATTCAAAGCGTAAAGCTCTTATAAAGAAACATAGCCAAAAGCTATAAAAAGTACAACAACATAAATACACTAAAAGTCTAACAATCAAAAACGTATTTACCTCATCTTATCCAACCCATGTGTGCACACTTCATTTGAGGGGCAAATTTGCTCTGACCTTAAAGAAACAAGCTTTATTGACCAGGTCATGAGACAAAAACCTTACACTGAAACTATCCCTCCTCAGCTCAAAGGCCAAGATAATATAATTAATAAAACAAGAACAAAACAAAGAAAACTAACATCAATGGCAAAGGAAACCTGGCGCTTGAGGCTTACCGCAAAGTGCGTAAGATCCACACGATCCACACTCCGGCTCGCACGAACCATATCCGGCGTGTGCCAAAAAAAAGAGAGAAAAAGTTTGGTGTCTATAGGGCATAGTGGCACCCGACTGTGCCTTGTAGACATGATTAATGATGATTCGATCTGTGATTATTGTTGATTTGATTTGTTATTAATTACCCTGCTTAATTCAAGGGATTTGTTTTGTATTTAAAATTATGTTAAAGCTCAATTCAAAAAAAAAAAAAAAAAAAATTTAAAGCTCTATAAATAGAGTTATATACTCAAATAATACATCAAGGAAATATATAGCACATAAAGCTTTAATGTGTGAATGTAGGCTATATGCCGAACCATGCATCTTAATTTCTGTGTCTTTCTCTCTTTCCTTTATTCCACGTTATTCTGCTTTATATTTATCTTGTTATATATTTCTATACTATTCACTAGTCCTTTTAGCCATTGCAAGTGTGGTGGAATCTTTTAATACCTAGACCAAATTGGTTGAATTGAATTCGACAAGTTGGGAAGTTTAAATAGGAACACGTCTCGATATAAATCTAATCTTTTAATACCAACGGATTTAATAGTAGGTTTATAAAAAAGATGATATAAAACATGAATGTGTAAAACACTTCTCCTACGTACTTTTTTTTTGTCTTGTCTTGGCCGGTATAGATTTTGTTAGATACGAACAAATGTAAAAGGGGACAATGACACAGATATTTCTTCGTATCTGCCATTGTTAATTTGATAGAATGCATATCACGTGCCCGGAACGGAGAATAACCTGCTCCCTCTATTATATAACCGGTCCCAGTTTGAAAAATAAGGTAACCTTATTTGGTTTGGCCCTGAATACGTACATTAATGGCTGATAGGAAGAAAAAACAAAAAAAACAAAAATCTCTGTCAAATTAACATTAATGGCTGATAGGAAGAAAAATCTGAAAAGCTGATTTCGCTAATCAGCTTTCTCGAAAAAATTAACAAGTTTCTTGAAAAAATTTCGCTAATCAACTGATCAAGGTCTCGACTAAAAGCTGATTGAGAGTCCCTGGCATCTATAGTGTTCTGACTATAGAGACTAGAGTGAGGATATATTAGATAAATCACGCAATCTGATAAGTATCCATGTGGGCAGCGTTTCAATGCATGCATTTCCCCGTGGCCAACCAGTCATTCTTACTTTAATGGGTCCCCCGACCCTGCAAGTAAATAAAGATTAAGGCATGAAAAATAATCCTAATTGGAGTTTGTGTTTTTTCTTCGAGAAATATCATATTTCGACCATTACATTATTAAATTCACCCGAACGAGTAGCACGTGAAGCTGCCTTTATCAATCGAGTCGATGCTCGCATCATGGTGCAGGAGAATACAGATTGAAGCTCCGAGTCATGAGCAATGATAGTTGTAGACTGGGATGCGTTGGAGGTCATCAATGTTTTTCAACTGGAAGAAGTCTGGATGGGCAACTACGGTCACGTTATCCATGCCCCAAAACTCACACCCTTGCAAAACAGCTGGCTCTTTCCTTAGGCCATGAATTTTTATGGACGGATGATTTTCCCTTATTGTATTAGGGAGCATGTACCATCTGAGCAAGACTCGCATTAATCAATCAAGTTACTATCATTCTCAAAAAAAAAAAAAAAAAAAAATCAGCGACACTTACAAAAATGCCGGCAAATATTTAATATGAATATTCGGCACTTATTAATAAGTGAAATATGTAATAAAAAATTTTTACTATGAATTCTTTACATATTAATGTGATAGTTTATGTTACACCTATCATATTAATCACTAAATAATTAATTGTTCCTAACGATTAAGCAGTTTCATAATTTATAAAGTTTGGAATACCACTTCAAAAAAATCACTAAATAATTAAATTTACAAGTCACATTTTGTTGCTTAATTTTTTCTTCCATATGACACTCAAAGGGATTGGTTGGCCCAGACAAGACTAGACCATATAACATTAATTGGGTAAGATGGCCGATAAGTATGGATTAATCTTTACTGTCTAACTGGAAATGCATTGGGCTATGATAGTGAGTAGCTGGCCAATTATCATCCAAAAGCTATAGCTACAGACCACATGGGCTACAACGACGCCATGTTTGGGCTCAGCGCTTAAGGTCCTTACTGGCGCATAGAGGGTAAAATCATGACCGGCCCAAACAAAATTAAGACCTATGGCAAAATGTTAAAAATTACCATTTTTAAAATTTAAAATATTAAAAAAATCATTCTTCTGGCTTTTTGAATGTAAAATTACTAATCAAATTTTCATGTTCAATTCTCAATAGATAAGAGGGACGGAGCCAGGAAATTTTATGGGAGGGGGCCAGCCAAATTTTTTTTATCAAAAAAAAATTATTTTGGTTGTTTTTTATGAACTAAAGACTACCGTAAGGGCCAAAAAAAGTGGACATTTGAAAGTAAGGGCCAAAAATAAAAAAACTTAGTGGGTATGGACCAACAAAATTAAAAATAGGGCCAATTTTTTTTTTTTTTAGGGGGCCAAATAACTAAAATTAAAACTTTAATTTTATTTTTTTTACTTTTTTAAATTTTTTTATTATTTTTTTTACCTTATAATATTTTTTTTCCTTATTTTGGGGGGGACCATGGCCCACCCCGGTCCCCCCCTCCCTCCGTAAGATCATGACTAATCTATTTTATTTTTCTTGTGAGATAAACGTGCGATTACAATAGGATTTAATTAATTATATATTAAAAACAATGACAAATCAAAACTGTTAACAACGAACAACTAAAGTCAATAGCGTCTAATAGCAAGTATAACATATAAAATATCAAAGAAATAAAGAATCATAGAACCAAGAAGCAAATGATTAGAATAGAAATGATGAAAGAAAATAAGAATATATATAAAGAAAGTGTGGCGTGTACGTTTGAAATTGTTTAAGATTTTAAACATGCTACATCACCTTTTTTTCTTTTTTTTATTATTTCTTTTTGAAAATTTTAATATAAAAATTGTAGGTATAGTAGTCACCTCAAGCAAACAACATGGGCAACGTGGTCTGAGATAGTAAACGATGGCCAGCCAATGATATTATGATGACCATTATTTTCTTGGTAAAAGTCTTGTGCGTGTTTTACTATTACACAAACTCCTGGACGGACGACACATTTTTCAAAGGATAGAATTTTCTTACAAACAATCATTTGACAATTACATGAGTTTCTTAATTCTTATCACATCTCAATTTCCACGGGTTTGTCACCTCTACCCATCGCTCTACGAACGGTTCAAAATGATACTTTTTTCTCCAAGTGCTTTCACATCGATAGTACGTAGCTCCTCAGTGTCAATAATGCCATGCGTAAAAGTAAAACCCAATGGCCTGGCCCTGATGCATTCGAACCATGATATGCTACTATAAGTTTCTCAAAATCGCAGCAATGGTGATCAGTGCCGGCTCGATAAAGTTTAGGGCATAAGGCGAGAAATTTAAGTGTGGTATTTTTTAAAAATTTAAATATTAATTAAATAATATTTATTTTTTATTGTAAAAATCATTCTTTTAACTTTTTGGAATGTAAAATTACTTATTAAGGTTTTATATTCAAGTTTTTTTAACATCTCTTTTTCTTTTCTTTTTCTAATCACTGAATATTAGATATACAATGATTTTAAGAACTTAAACAATTAGTTGTTGGAAAATAATAAAATTGGAGAAAAAAATAATTAAAATTTGAATAAGACTTGAATAGAGAAATAGAAAGAAAAAAAATTATAGAAACTTATAAATATGAGTTTGTAATTGAATAAAATATTTAAAGACTTTCCATCTTCTTAGCATTTAATTTGTTTAAGATTGCAATCCAATCATAAATTCACATTTTCTGGACAAAAGCAACCTATGTCTCACTTTAGAGAGAGAAGAAAAAAAAAAAAAAGAAATGCTAAAGGCCCAACTTTTTTTCCCAACAAAAGTTCAACTTTTACCTTTTATTTTTTTTTCTAAAAAAACCAAAATGGAAAATGGAAAAAATGTCTGAAGCAACCCTATCTATTTTTTGTCTTTCTTTTATTTGGTATTTTTTAAAAAATGAAAAATGGTATTTTTTTCATAATAATGTCAGAAACTGACATTATTATGAAAAAAATACCATTTTTCATTTTTAAAAAAATACCAAATAAAAGAAAGACAAACAATAGATAGGGTTGCTTCAAACATTTTTTTCATTTTTTATTTTATTTTATTTTTTAAAAATAAATAAGGCAAAAGTTGGACTTTTGTTGGGCAAAAAAGTTGGGTCCCTATCATTCCTCAAAAAAAAAAAAACAGGAATGATAGACACACAAATTTTTGACACAACTTTGGCCCAACTTTTCTCTTAATTGATAATTTTTTCTTAAAAAAAAAATTCTGAAGTAATAACATCCTATGTGGTCCTTTTTTTATTTATTGACTTATTTTTCTTTAGAAAAATTGTATTTTTTTTTTTAAATGGTCATTATTCTGAAGAAAAAGACTATTTTTTTTTAAAAAAAAAAATACTAATTAAAAAATGACCACATAGGATGTTATTACTTTAGACTTTTTTTTTAAAAAAGAAAAAAAAAATGACTACATGAGAAAAGTTGGGCCAAAGTTGTATCAAAAAATTGTCTCTATCATTTCTCAAAAAAATAAACTCATATCTCATGCAATGACTATCCAATTGCCAGTTGGACTTGGAATCATAATTTATGGTTGATTAGCTGTCATTGTAAATTAGGATGGGAATCCTTTTTTTTTTTTTTTTTTTTTTTTTTTGAAATAAGGATGGGAAACTTTGGCCGCTCATCACAAGGCTCCAAAATACAATTCCGTGGGCCGGTGGGAAGCTAAAATGTGAAGGTTTTTATGTCGAAAGCAATGGATGTAGGTTGGGATGATTTTGAGGAATCAGTCACAGAAGGGATTGTAATTTCCTCTGCCAATTGTCGTGTGCTGATGTTATTGTTTGACATAGAATTCACATTTTCTAGCTTGGGTTCTTCTTTATCGATCTTGGTAATTACTCTAGTGGAGATGCTTCTTTTGGACTTTAATTAGTTTTGTTGCTTTTGTGACGCAGTTGAGCGTGGAATTATTAAAGAAAGCGAGGAGTAGGATAACTAGTCCTTGTAGCCAATGCATGTGTGGTGGAAATCGTGGAATCTTTTAATATCTAGACCAAATTGGTTGAATTGATCAATTCAACAAGTTAGTACGTCACATTTATGAGAGGATCTTGTTCCCAATTCAACAAGTTGGTACGTCACATTTATGAAAAGGGTACATCAAGTTAGAGTCGCTTGATGTGCCATTCTCATAAATGTGACGAACCGACTTGTTGAATTGGGAACAGGATCCTCTTCAGTCCATAATGGACTAGAGAATATTTAAACACATCAAACACATATTTGATTCTTCAATTCATGAACTAAATATTCTCTACTCCAGTCCATTATGAGAATTTGGTGTCATAATGGACTGGAGTAGAGAATATTTAGTTCATGAATTGAAGAATCAAACATGTGTTTGATGTGTTTAAATATTCTCTAGTCCATTATAGACAGGAGAAGATCATGTTCCCAATTCAACAAGTCGGTACATCACATTTATGAGAAAGGCACATCAAGCAACTCTAGTCCACATAAATGATCATGTTAACTACTCCCGTCTGCACAAGAATCAAACACTTCAAAAATGTGACGTATCAACTTGTTGAATTAATCGATTCAACCAATTTGGTCTAGATATTAAAAGATTCCACGATTTCCACCGCACATGCATTGGCTACAAGGACTAGTTATCCTATTCCTCGCTTTCTTTAATAATTCAACGCTCAACTGCTTCACAAAAGCAACAAAACTAATTAATTAAAGTCTAAAGAAATATCTCCACTAGAAACAAAGTAGAGAGCTAAGTTAAGACTCCGTTTTGTAATATTTCTCAAATATTTTCATTTTCGCAACGTGTTTTTTTTTTTTTTTAAAAAAAATTATTATTATTTGGATTGCAAAAAAAGAAAATATTAGAAAAGTTGAAATATGGTGATAATTTGAGGAAGCAGGAAACGTAGGGTCATGACAAAGAGGAAGGTAAAAGCAATTAGGGACCAATATTTTCCGAAGTAGGTAAGCACATGTACGTCGGGAAGGTCTCTGTCTCCGAAGTCCCAAAATCCAAACTACTTTTTCCAAAGCAGGTAATTCTCCCTGGATAAAGAAGAACACAAGCCAGAAAATGGGAGCCGTAGAGGAAAGTACATTAATCCCTGTTCCATTTTATAAAGGGATGGCGAGTTTTGATGCATTTATTATTAAAATATGAGAGGTCACTTTTCGTCTCGAGCCAACAACTCACGTTTTGTTTTACCCAGGAAGAGATGGGGTCGGGACTCTAAACCCCCTTAATAGGACGACTTACGTGGCACCTGGAGAGAGGCCGGGAGCCCTGCAACCCAAGGCAAACTTTGTAAGATGCAAAGCGAACCATATCAAATAAATTCAGCCTAGGTAACAACTTAGACTCTTTAACCATTATATAAGATATTTCTCCTAATCCCTCACAAAAAGCTTGAACTAACTTGGGCATTAATTGGAGTACCTGTCGGAACAGCCCGCGCAGCCCTCTAAGCCTTGAGTTTGTGGCGTGCAAACAACCTGGGAGGAGGAAGAAGCATAGCGCATCAAACATCGAACCCTAATTGTGGCGGAGATATTTTGGGCTAATCTAACAAGTATAAATTATACTCATATTTTGACAAGATTCGAATCCAACACGAATCATAAATCTAACATGAAATTAGTTGGTTATGGTTAAACAAATTCACTTATTTAATTAAATGAGTCGATTATAATTAATCTATATAATTTTATATTCATATTTTAACACAATTTAAATCTAACACATAATCATTAATTGTCACCCATTTGTTGGCCTGGTTGGAGTTTTAAGTGGGATGCGACGTGTTTTTTTTAAAATGTCCACGACAGAAATTACGTTCTTAACCAAAAAAAAACCTCATCCCCTGTTGAAAGGAGAACTACAGGCCTATAGGTTGGACACATGGTCCAGCTAAAGTTTCGTGCAGTTATCTTTTTAATTAACATCTAGAACATCATTATCTCAGTTTCATTATCTGTAGTGTCCCAGAATTTTCAAAGCTATTTAAATAGATTATTTTGATAATGATGTTATTTTAATATCCATTGTAGCTAAGGATTTTAATTCTTGGGAAATTTATGAGAGTGGTAATTAGAGAATGGTAATTGGTGAAATAATAGGATAGTAAATATGTAGCACCTCAGATTTTGAAAGTCTTATTTTAGAGATATTAATTTGATGCTATGATTATATTCATATTAGGCAATGATGTTAATTCTTGAGAAATTTATGATATTGTATGAATGGTAATTGGAAATTGGTAGGTAGAATAGTAAGTGGTAGGTGGAATAGTAAGTGGTAGGTGAAATAGTAAGTGGTAGGTAGAATAGTAAGTGGTAGGTGGAATAGTAGGTGGTAGGTGAAATAGTAAGTGGTAGGTAGAATAGTAAGTGGTAGGTGGAATAGTAGGTGGTAGGTGAAATAGTAAAATGAGGGTATAATTGTAAATTTAAGGTAGAATAGTGTTTGATTTTCTCCTATAAATAGAGCTCTTCTCCTTCACAATTTTCACAACTCATCTCCTCTCCCATCTCTTGCATATATTCTTCCTTCTTCCGCTTTTTACTCGGTCTTTCTTCTTTCTAAGAGTATTTACTCAGAACAGAGAGAGAAAGGGCGAGACCAAGCGCTACAAAAAAGAAAGAACACAAGAGATAGCGGACTTTAGAAATTAGTTTCAAAAGATATACTAGTGGTGTTAGTCATATTGGAGCAACTGGATTCCTTCATACCACTTTTAGCTTCACTCTAGAGGTAAGTAAATTCACTACCCCTTCTAAAGTTACTTCATGTCATGCTATTTATTCATTCTTTATTAAATTGTAAATGATTATTTTATTTACGTATTATGAAGTTATGTTGCATGCATGAAGGATTTCTAAATGAATTATCTAGAAAGTTTCTATTTATTTAAACGCTTTCTAAGTACAACAAGTTTATATTTGAAAAGGTTTCCATTTTGAGAAAAGAAAGTTGAGAAATGATGATGATTATAAGAAAGAAAAAAAAGATGATAAACCCTCCTACATGTTGCCCTAAGATGCATCAAAAGAAGTACAAAGAAAAGTACAAGAGATGAGATAAATGTTTATGAAATAAGGGCACATGTATGGAGGAGAGTATTTTTTGGCCCCAAGATAAGTAAAAATGAGAAGAGTTCGGTACCGATACTCGGATGGAGGCGAAACCACTGAAGGAGGCTATGCCAGAAGGTGGTATTCCATCAACAGACCGTTGAGTGCACCAAGAAAAAAGAGTTAATTGACGGTCGGGCATGGCTGAGGCCACAGTTCAGTGCCATGGTCACAAGGACCCGCAACCCTCGTGCACAGGGGTAATAGTGTACATGGGCCCTATTATGAGAAAATGATACTATATTTTCAACGATGATATGCTATGATGATTTACAAAGATTATTTATAATGATGCATTATGATGATGATTTATAAAGATGCATTATGATGATGATTTATAAAGATGATTTACAACGATGATCTATTACTAGATGTAATAGTATGTATATGTTACGGGAGATGCAACCGTACATACAGATATTATTATGGCTAGAATTATATTTATTTGCGAAAACGATTTTCAAAACTGAGAACAAGGAGTAAAACTATTTATGGTTATGGATTTTACTTGCTGGGCCCCCTTTGGACTCATTCAGTTTTATTTCTTGTTTTCAGGTAGAAAGGATGCTGGAATAGGAGGCCGGAATGGGGTGGGAATAATTATTAATTTTCAAAGTCTTTTCATATAAGTTATTGTAACGATATGATATTCCGCAACTAAAGTTTAATGTTTTCTAATTTCGCTTGTAATAAAATCTCTTGAATAATGTTTTATACATTTATCGTATCCTTTAAAATCAAGTACTCTGATAGACCTTATAGATCTTTGCAAGAATTTTTGTTGTAAAAGAA
>NC_081546.1:1791730-1821273 GCF_901000735.1 Corylus avellana
AAAAGAAGAAAAGTGGCAAACTCAGCCTTAACGGGCTGGGGATGTTACAATTTTGGTATCAAAGCAAAGGTTATAAGGTTCTGGCAGATTTTTTTTTTTATTGAAAAAAAAAAAAAAAAAAAAAAAAAAAAAATTTGGGGTTAATGGGAAGCCACATTCCGGCCAAATAGAGTATGTGTTTTTGAGTGGTCTCTAATATATGATGCATGAGCATTTTCTAATGGTTAATTTTTTTTGTTAAAAATCATCTTAGTGTGATTAATCTGAAGGATTTTATTATTGTGATCAATGACGAAGATGAATTTTTATTTTTATAGATAGGTTGTGATCTATAGTATCTGCCTATTTGGATTTGCGGCAGTTTTCTAGAGTATCGATTGATAAGGGTATATTTTAAGGTGTCTCGAGGATTTAGAAAAGATTATTGATCATGATTTAAAAATCGTATGATGATTTTATAGATTTAGGTTGCGAGCTAATTTGTGAAATTAATTTGGTGACAAAATGGTTTTATTGATTTAGGTTGTGAAACAAATTGTGTAAGTGACTTGGTAACGAATGGTCTTATGGATGTCGGTTGTGAAAAGATTCTTGAACTGAATTAATGGTATAAGAGCTTATATGAGTTTTTGGTAATGGCTAAGGTTTGGTCGATGACAATAATGATACTATGATGGATGTTATAATATATGGATTGATGAATAAGAATTACGTAGTGGCATGAAGTGAATGCCTAAGTATTGCAGGGATAAGTGCAACTGAGGTATACCCTAGAATCTATAAGATATTTTGATATATAAATTTGTGGTTTAAGGATTTTGATATTTTTGGATGATTGTGATGACTTTAAGGTACAATTCATGAAATTTTTGAGGTGATTCTTAGAATTTGAGGTGCTAGGTTTTCTGTAATTGAGGTAAAATATATTAAAGTGATGCTTAAAGTTTTGAGGATGAATTGATGCTCCTAGGTTGTGGATAATATTTAAATTTTGAGGCATTAGTGGATATGGAATTATGAGAAATTTTAGTTACATGCCAAAGCTTTTGATATAATTTTCTTTTACTAAGTAAGGATAATGAATTATTATTCTTGAGGTAAATTGAAGCATAAAGGTAAGAGTTGAAAGACAATATAATATAGTGACATGATCTAAATTTCTCTTATAAGATATATGTTCAATGATATTAAAGTATTTTAGAGGTTGATAACATGTGATGGTGCATACTTAGATGTTTTATTGAGTGATTAACTTGTTAAACAGATTGTTTGTTTAAAGGAAGTTATTATAATGACAGGATGATTATATATTGAATGAGTACTGAATGATTACGAAAAGAAATGTTTGGAGAACAAGCTCCTTATAATATTACATACCAGAGTCCATCAAAAAAAAAAAAAAAAAAAAAAAGAATTTGTTGCATAAAGAGACACGTGGTAATGATGAGCAGATGATTCCTCAGAGCTGCTCCAGGAAAATTATTTCTGCATAGAGAAAACCTAGTATGAGCAGAATCATATATATTTATATAATTGAATTATCAAAGGGAATATTTATTTCTAATGAGGTACCTGACTAGAGCGTGTGCGGAGAGACTTGCAACACCCCTGAACATCGACCAGAAGTTTATCGTACCGTCGCTGGAGATGTTTGGTATTCTTCTCCATTTCTAGCATCTTTGGTCCCATGTATTCCGCATAAGATAACACCATCTTTTTCAGCTGAGCATTCTCCTGCTTCAAATCTATGTGTTTTCGTTTGTAGTATTTGAGCAGTCGCTGTAAGACCCCGATTTGGTTTCTTGAGACTTTCAGCTCTTCAGCTCTGGCACTCAAACGTTGTGCCATGTCAGAAACTAAAGCAGCATCTTGGATACTGAACGCCAATGAATCATTAATAGCATCAGTATCCGATCTATCAGCTAACAATGTCTGATCCCGTGGAATTACGAAACCTTTGGCCACCGCTACAGCAGTAGAATCGTGGAGCATGACAGAATCGTGAATAGTAATAGGACGATTGTCAAAGGCAAAAGTTGGCTGCCATACATCAGGATTTGTAGCAAGTTCATTAGGGTGTGCAATAGGTACGACGGGATGTATAGCAGGCACTTCAGGGGAAACAACAGGCACATCCGGTTGCACGTCAGGCATAACAATGGGTTGTGCTGCAGGAGCAATATTCAAATCGAGGTTGTTAACGGATGATGATGATACTCCCATATTTAGGAGAGTAAGGAAAAATAGTTGAGAATACGAAGAAATTGGGAGAGATGAAGTACTGAGAAGAGACTGAGCGTCAGAAACTGAAGAGATTTTTTTGAAGTTTCTGGAAGCAGCCGACGAGTGGCTTTAAATGAATTTTTCACTTCAGGTGAAATAAACAGTAAACAACAAAGCGTTAGGCGACCTCGGGCCGCGAGGAAAATTTTGTCAAAAGATCCCGTGAAAGTAGGATCTTGTCTCCTGTCATAATTCGACTGAGCTCATTTTTCAAACCCACTGTTCAATCAACGACTTCGGATACCATGCGTGGGCAACTGAATGAAATGTCATGCCAACGAGCACCACGCGCTCGTTCGTTATCCAGAAACCCTTCATATAAATTCACACCTCTTTCTCCATTGCAAACGCATGCCTTCTGATCATACCCCTTCACCTGAGATCTTCTGCTAATAGCCTTCCATACAATGAAAGCTCGACTGTTCTCCTAGTTGAGCGTATCCTCAAGAGAAAAATGCAGCATCACAACATGATTCACAAACCCAACACCTTATACTCTCAGTGGTAAACCATTGAAGCAAGATTATCGTTGATCATGTCCTGATGAAGCAAGATTATCCTTGATCATGCTTCTCAGGCTAAATATCTCTCTTCTCTTCAAGTATCCATACATGACAGAAGAGAGAGAGCTTCCGATGTGGGTATTTTGATAGTCTCAGAAGGAGTCACATGCACATCAGGTCCTGAAATGCTTATCAAATCTTTTTTTCTGGAAAACAACAGGACTATCAGTCTCTCTTTTTCTCTTCTTGACCTTGCAAGACCTAAGAGAGAGAGATTTTAGCATGTGTACTTTGGAACTTCCAGCTTGAAAACTTACCCATATCTTGCTTTGCTTGCTGATCAATTTAATTTCTAGAGCGTAGCAAGGCACCACATGTATTAGTCAAGAATGGATGAGAATCTTGCATTTCAAATTGAGTTGGACTAATAATTTCAAGTTTCTTTTGCTGAGTTACGAGTTATCAAGTAAAGATGTAGTATAGAGAGATTTTGCTGATATTGTAACATCGACGCAAGATTTGGGATGAGAAAATAGAAATAAATTGTGTATTTAGAATGAATCGAATTATGATGTCACTTCTGAGGTATATTCATGTAATGATGTTTGAATGTTTGTTCTATTTACTTTTACAGGTTTATGATGGTGAGAAGTTAATAATTATTAGAGCATCATATTAAATTTCGTATGCATGATTTGGAATACTGAGATACTAAAGAGAATATAGGCAGGAATGATTTTTACACCTTTTTGATAAAATTGATTAAATTAGATCGAAAAAAATTATTGCAGGCTTGAAATGAGGACTATGATGTTTGGAGGTATAAACTATTGATCACATGATTTATTAATTTGATGTTTAAACCTTGATTGTAGACTGTTGATGAATAATTCGATTGTTGTTATTGAGGTTGGAAAGAAACAATGGAAAAGATTTTGAGGTATGATTTTAGTGTGAACTGATGAATGATTGCAGAAATCGTGACTTTAGACTGTGAATAAAGATTTACTCCTAGTAGAAGGAGATAAAATTTCAATATGATAAAAGAGAGTAGGCTTTGATGAAGGATTGAAAGGATTATTTAAATCTGAATCCCTCAACTTGAAGATTGGACGATAATATTATAGGTTTTAATTTCGAGGACGAAATTCTAATAAGGAGGGAAGATTGTAGTGTCCCATAATTTTCAAAGCTATTTAAATAGATTATTTTGATAATGATGTTATTTTAATATCCATTGTAGCTAAGGATTTTAATTCTTGGGAAATTTATGAGAGTGGTAATTAGAGAATGGTAATTGGTGAAATAATAGGATAGTAAATATGTAGCACCTCAGATTTTGAAAGTCTTATTTTAGAGATATTAATTTGATGCTATGATTATATTAATATTCATATTAGGCAATGATATTAATTCTTGAGAAATTTATGATATTGTATGAATGGTAATTGGAAATTGGTAGGTAGAATAGTATAGGGTAGGTAGAATAGTAAAATGAGGGTATAATTGTAAATTGAAGGTAGAATAGTGTTTGATTTTCTCCTATAAATAGAGCTCTTCTCCTTCACAATTTTCACAACTCATCTACTCTCCCATCTCTTGCATATATTCTTCCTTCTTCCGCTTTTTACTCGGTCTTTCTTCTTTCTAAGAGTGTTTACTCAGAACAGAGAGAGAAAGGGCGAGACCAAGCGCTACAAGAAAGAAAGAACACAAGAGATAGCGGACTTTAGAAATTAGTTTCAAAAGATATACTAGTGGTGTTAGTCATATTGGAGCAACTGGATTCCTTCATACCACTTTTAGCTTCAGTCTAGAGGTAAGTAAATTCACTACCCCTTCTAAAAGTTACTTCATGTCATGCTATTTATTCATTCTTTAGTAAATTGTAAATGATTATTTTATTTACGTATTATGAAGTTATGTTGCATGCATGAAGGATTTCTAAAAGAATTATCTAGAAAGTTTCTATTTATTTAAACGCTTTCTAAGTACAACAAGTTTATATTTGAAAAGGTTTCCATTTTGAGAAAAGAAAGTTGAGAAATGATGATGATTATAAGAAAGAAAAAAGATGATAAACCCTCCTACATGTTGCCCTAAGATGCATCAAAAGAAGTACAAAGAAAAGTACAAGAGATGAGATAAATGTTTATGAAATGAGGGCACATGTATGGAGGAGAGTATTTTTGGCCCCAAGATAAGTAAGATGAGAGTTCGGTACCGATACTCGGATGGAGGCGAAACCACTGAAGGAGGCTATGCCAGAAGGTGGTATTCCATCAACAGACCGTTGAGTGCACCAAGAAAAAAGAGTTAATTGACGGTCGGGCATGGCTGAGGCCACAGTTCAGTGCCATGGTCACAAGGACCCGCAACCCTCGTGCACAGGGGTAATAGTGTACATGGGCCTATTATGAGAAAATGATACTATATTTTCAACGATGATATGCTATGATGATTTACAAAAGATTATTTATAATGATGCATTATGATGATGATTTATAAAGATGATTTACAACGATGATCTATTACTAGATGTAATAGTATGTATATGTTACGGGAGATGCAACCGTACATACAGATATTATTATGGTTAGAATTATATTTATTTGTGAAAACGATTTTCAAAACTGAGAACAAGGAGTAAAACTATTTATGGTTGTGGATTTTACTTGCTGGGCCCCCTTTGGGCTCATTCAGTTTTATTTCTTGTTTTCAGGTAGAAAGGATGCTGGAATAGGAGGCCGGAATGGGGTGGGAATAATTATTAATTTTCAAAGTCTTTTCATATAAGTTATTGTAACGATATGATATTCCGCAACTAAAGTTTAATGTTTTCTAATTTCGCTTGTAATAAAATCTCTTGAATAATGTTTTATACATTTTTCGTATCCTTTAAAATCAAGTACTCTGATAGACCTTATAAATCTTTGCAAGAACTTTTGTTGTAAAAGAAGAAAAGTGGCAAACTCAGCCTTAACGGGCTGGGGATGTTACATTATCCCCTATGTTAGGTAGAGATATATTCAGATAGTCAAAGAAGATACATGTTAAGATATAAATTTAAAAACCGCGCGCAGTACTCTATTCCAAAAAGTTTGAACTAATAGATTTGGGGTATACTTAGGTATATATACTTTATCATGATAGAGAACACAACACTCATAAATGTATTTATAATGTTCTATATATTTTTTTTAGATTGTTATTTTAACCAATTTAGAGTTCGTTTGAGATTTGGATTCAATAAGTGCGATTTTAAAAATTATGTTTTTAAAAATTGAGTTTTTGAAATCACTACTTTTTAAAATCATAAATGCGTTTGATAAAAGATGTTAAAAATTATTTTTTTTTATCAAATATTTGTTATGCGAAATTGCTTTTTTATTTATTTAAATTAAGTTTTTTTTTTTAAATCGAAATGCCAAACACCTTATGTTTTGCGGTATCTTTTAAAAATGCAGATTATTCTTACAAAATCATAATCCCAAAACGCATCTTTAATTAATCTCTATCTCAACTTATGTCTGCCAACCAATATTTTTATCAAAAAGAAGCAGTCATGCACGCCAACATTCGAAATTCCTTGCATGCTGGTCTCTCCATTTTATGTTCATGCTTAGGCAATAGAACTCAAAAGCCACTAATTGTCTCACGAATTAATTCTGCACACTGATTTTTTTTTTCTTATAAGCAAGATTGCTCCAAACAAAAAGAAGAAGAAACATTTACTGCAAATTCTATGCATAGCTTGCGCCATCGATCCCTGGGACACCCTCATGATTGCCCTACAACCCTTTCTAGGTAACACGACGTTTTCATGTCAGATTCACGGCAATTATTTTATTAATCCAATCCTCCCATCTCCACCTTGTCTCAAAATCCCATATGGCGATACATCCCGTTATATATATATATATATATAAACAATGTGTATGACCTTCCAAGGATAAAACTATTATCTATTTTTCTATTAAATAATTAATATCTATCACTTTCATTGTCAATCTCTCTGTATTGTTTATTCAAGGGACCTGACCTCACCCTCACCATAAATTCTCTTCTTTATACAATTAGTTACGATTCTTTTTCAACACTATCATATTATTGACGTATTAAATTATTAGCCTGAATAATTGAATATATATAACAGGGATTGCGCGCAACATAACCATACCTCTTCTCCGAAAACCTCCATAGTCCATAAAGAAGTAGTACTATGCTCTTTCCTCAGGCATCCTCTACAACTTTCATGGCCACTATCCTCGCCTTTTTTCTCTTCCTCTTCTTTCTATTATGGATACTAAGAAAAGCTCGTAAAACAACACTTCCACCAGAAGCTGGTGGCGCCTGGCCTTTGATTGGCCACCTCCACCTATTAGGAGGGACAAAACCAGCCCATATCACATTGGGTAACATGGCCGATAAGTATGGACCCATCTTCACTATCCAGCTAGGAGTGCATCGTGCTCTCATAGTGAGCAGTTGGGAGATAGCAAAAGAGTGCTTCACCACAAACGACAAAGCATTTGCCAACCGTCCAAAAGCTATAGCTTCAGAACTCATGGGCTACAACTATGCCTTGTTTATACTTAGCCCTTACGGTCCTTACTGGCGCCAAGTGCGTAAAATAGCCACCGTGGAGGTCCTCTCAAACCACCGCCTTGAGATGCTCAAACACATCCGAGAGTATGAGGTAAATAGATCCATAAAAGAGATGTATGAACTCTGGGTGAAGAACAACAATATGTTGGTAGATATGCAGAGATGGTTTGGGACCATAACCCTAAATATTATATTTAGGATGGTTGTAGGGAAGCGATTTTTTGGGACTGCAAGAAAGGATGAGAATGAATTTAACGATCAGTGTCGGAATACATTAAAAGAAGTCTTTGAGTTGAGTGGTACGGTTGTGGTAGCCGATGCACTTCCTTACCTGAGGTGGTTTGACTTTGGAGGGTACGAGAGGGCCATGAAGCATACTGCGAAAGAATTTGATCATATGATTAAAGGTTGGTTACAAGAACATAAGCAAAGGAAGTTGTCCGGTGAGGCAAAGGAACCCCAAGACTTTATGGATGTGATGCTGTCTGTTGTTGCTAGCGACGAAAAGATCTCCGATTATGATGGTGATACAATCACTAAAGCTACATGTCTGGTAAGCTTTTGATTTACCCTATAAAACTATTATGAACATGATAATTTTGCTAACCAGAGTAATTGTCATTCATCGATCGACTACTATCAAATAGGCATAGGCATAGGCATCATAGAGTTTATGGTTTGTTTGGTAACCATCTTGATCAAATTCATGATGAGAAAATAACAAGCAAAACAATAATTGTCTTAACACTATGAGGGGAGTGTTCGCTTATTTTATCATTCACATCTATTTATTTAAAATCAGCATGTTTTAAGTGATTTTTTGTGTTAGTCATTTAAATAATAAATAAAAGAAAAACCGCTTTAAATACATTATGTCGCCTAGTATGAAATTAGTGTGGAGAATATAGCTAGTCTAAAAAAATATATATTAATTTTCTTTTGTCTTAAGGTGGACTTAGGACCACGTTATAAAACATTACTATTGTTTTTATTTTTTGTTATTCTTATTAATAGTTACTTGGCATTTAATTTTGGTGCTTTTGAAACATGCATGATCACCTCAATATTTTTAGCCTAACCATCTAATGCTTCAACTTTGGTGCTTTTGTAGGCCGTTATCTTAGGGGGCACAGATACAACACAAGTAACAATGACATGGGTTCTTTCTCTCCTTCTTAACAACCAAGAAGTCTTAAAGAAAGCACAACAAGAGTTAGATGTCCAGGTTGGTAGAGAAAGACAAGTAAAGGAATCAGACATCAAAAACTTAGTTTATCTCCAAGCTATCATCAAAGAAAGTACGCGTTTATACGCTGCCGGAGCGCTCACTATCCCGCACGAGTCCACTGAAGACTGCACTTTGGCTGGCTACCATGTTCCAAAAGGCACGCGACTCATTGTTAATCTTTCAAAGATGCATCGAGACCCACATGTGTGGTCTAATCCAAATGAATTTCAGCCAGAAAGATTTCTTTCAACCCATAAGGGTATTGATGTTAAAGGCCAGCATTTTGAATTAACACCATTTGGTGCCGGTAGAAGGATGTGCCCCGGAGTCTCATTTGCCTTGCAAGTTATGCAACTCACATTTGCTACCTTGTTGCATGCTTTTGATATTGCAACCCCATCAAATGAGCCTGTGGACATGACTGAGAAAGTTGGACTTACCAACCAGAAACTTACACCAATTGAAGTCCATCTCACTCCACGCCTTCCTGCTCAAGTATATGCATGGCTTGATTAGATATTTGATAACTAAAATGCAAATTATGCTATTTAGTAATATTGTTGTACGATTGTCATACAATTAGGTGATGTGCCAGTAAAAATCAGTCTTTGGTTCTTTTCTTTTACTAGTGCTGATCCAAAGACTGATTTTCACTAATACGTCATTAAATTGTATAGCATGTGTATAATATTTTGCTAAATAACATTAGTCTTTCATAATTAATAGTATGCAAAAGGATTTTTCCATTTTTTTCTAAAAAAAAAATTGCATTTTAGGCTATTGAGGTATTGTACTAGCTATGTGTTACGTGGCAGGCCATCATACTAGCTAGTTGGCATGCAGTAGAAGGATTCCTAAAATAAGAGGATATCTCCTCATTAGAATTCTAGAATAAGAGGGTATATCCTCAATGGTTTAATAGTAGTCGTATTTATAAATATATATAGTTGACAACCAATGTAGTTCATCTACTTTGTTTTAATTACAGTGTCTTGTAACACTTATTTAAGCAGGGAATTGATGAATAATATTATTAATATTTCAATTATTTAGTTGTTTTGGAGGGTTCAGAGTGTCTCGTTACTATTTACCCTATTGTTATCAAAAATAAATTATCTTATCCGGCCGCCATCATAGACAAGCTCACGAAGATCAATGTTGCAGCATTGCCCGTTCATCTCAATCCCAGTGAGTCAGTGACGTAATATTATGATACTATATAACCTAAACCATAGTATTGGAATATTGTACCACAAATTCTCAAGACACAAAATCACCTCCGAACGTGTTAACATCTAAAGCAATGGTGGCGGTGGGAAGCTAAAATGTGGAGGTTTTTTACGTCAAAAGCAATGGTTGCCGGCTGGGATGATTTTGAGAAATCAATCAGTCACAGAAGGGATTGTAATTTCCGCTACCAATGGTCGTGTGCTTATGTTATTGTATGACATAGAATTCCCATTTTCTAGCTTGGGTTCTTCTTTATCTTGGAAGAAAAATAATTACTCCACGGCTTCTTCTTTATCTTGTGAGAAAATAAGTACCATTTTTTTGAATTTTGAGAGCCAAGTCAGAAGTGATTGTAATTTCCTCAACGGCTCCCATTTTCTGGCTTGGGTTCTTCTTTATCTTGGGAGAATTACATATTGAAATTCCCTATAATTCTTTTTAAATTTGAGATTATCAAATTTATAAATTTCATCGTTCATCTCATCTAAGGGTATAAAATAAGTCATGTTTTAGCTTTTAATGAGAAAATTTAATGAGAACTCTACCATCAAGGAAGCGGAACAGGATCCTCTCCAGTTAGTTATAATGGAGGGATATTTTTGTTTTTTCACTTGTTGAGGGGACAAAAATACCCCCAAATACAACTAATGAGATATTATCGGAAGATCCTAATTCGAATGAAGCATAGCTTTAGTAGTTTCCTCATTAAATGTTGAAACATATCTTATTTTATCTCCTTAGATGAGATGAACGGCTGAGATTTATGAATTTAAAAATCTTAAATTTTAAAAAAATTTTAGGAGATCTCAATACACTTACCAACTTCGAAAACTGATCCATCGTTGCTTTTTACCTTATCTTTGTCATGACCACGTTTCCTTCCTCAAATTATCACCATTTTTCACCTTTTCTAATATTTTAATTTTTGTAATCCAAATAGTAAATTAAACAAATAAAAATAAAACGTTGCGAAAATGAAAATATTAGAGAAGTAAAACAAAACGGAGTTTTAACTTAGCTTTCTACTTTGTTTCTAGTGGAGACGGTTTCTTTTTAGTCTTGTTGCTTTTGTGAAGCAGTTGAGTAGTACTGTTGAGAGTGGAATTATTAAAGAAAGCTAAAAGTCGCAAATGGGTTGTGGACCACGCCTCACGAAATCGAGGTTATTAATTCGAATCCCCCTCCCCTTTGCTTTGTGTGGACATGTCAAAAAAAAAAGAAGAATAAAGTATATGAAATATGAGAAATGATAAATGCACAACTTTTTGGCACAACTTTATCCCAACTTTTCTCTTATTTTTTATTTTTTAAAAAACAAAGTAAAAAATAAAAAAATTCTAAAGCAATAACATCATATGTGATACTTTTTTTATTTGATATTTAAGAAAAAATGGTATTTTTCTTCATAAAAATGGTCTTTTTTTTATTAAAAAAAAATGGTCATTATTATGAAGAAAAAAAAAAAAGACCAAATAAAAAAACAACCACATAATTAAATGAGATTATGATTAATCTATATAATCTTATATTCATATTTTTTCACAACTTAAACTTAACACATAAACATTAATTGACACCCATTTGCTAGCTAGTCTGGTTCGAGTTTTAAGTGGGATGCGATGTTTCTTGAAAAAATGCAACTAGACGCAAAAGCCAATAAGAGGTGCCCTCCACTCTCATCCACAACATGATAAATTACGTACGTCCTAACCAAAAAACTCATCCCCTGGCTTGAATGGAGAACTACAGGCCTAGGTAGGTTGGATACATGGTCCAGCTAAAGTTTCGTACGTGTTGTTATCTTTTTAATGTCTAGAACATCATTATCTTAGTTTTCATCGTCCCCTATATATGTTAGGGTGAGATATATTAAGATAGTCAAACAAGACAAGATCGAGTACATTAAAATATAGATTTGAAAACCACTCTATCTCAAAAGTCTATGTAGTTTATTAATATGAAGATATATATACTCACAATACCCTCCATTTTTCTTCTTTTTCTTTTTTCTTTTTTAGATTGTTATTCTAACCAATTTAATCTCTATCTCAACTTATATCTGCCAACCAATATTTTTATCAAAAAGAGAAGTACTCACGCACGCCTACATTCGAAATTTCTTGCATATATCTGCCAACCAATATTTCACAAGTGCTTTTCTGAAATTTTCGTCCACTCACACTCCACACGTCTCTTGCCGCTGGATTTAGCCACGCACAGAACATGGGCCACCGTTTGTTGCTCACCACAACAGAATGGAAAAAGCTCGTCTTTCACAAGACCTCTCCTTGATAGATTGCTCAAAGTGGGCAAGATATCACTGCACGCCCTCCACAGAAGTACTTGAAGCTTCCAGAAAGGTAAGGCAAAACTGCTAAGTGGTTTTTGAATTTTTTGTGAAAAGTATATATGATGAAAATAAAAACTACCCTATATTAACAGGCACCTTAAACGACCAGAAAAAACAAAAAAACATAAACAAAATAAAAATAAAAATAAAAACATTTACTGAAAATTCTATGCATATAACTTGTGGAATCGCATAAAAAATGGGTTGTAATGTGATGTCAAACAATATTTTTAGATAAAAGCATTATTAGTGGCCTCACCAAATTTTACTCACTAAAATAACAAAAAATACATTTTTTCTATTTTAATTATTCACTTTTTTAGAGCATCCCAACAGCCTCACTATTTTAACAATTCACTTTGACTATTCCACTTAAATATTATTTTTCAAAGATCTGATTATTATTTCTTTAAGGGGAAACTTTACTTACCCCTTACGAACTTTCGCGCTTTTTGCGAACACCCTTCCATTGTTCAAAATCTCTCACTTTAGTGTATTTAACTTTGATTTCATTCTACTTTTCCCCTATGGCCGGTATGGGGGTGGCTGAAACCATCCACAGGCCCTAGGGGGTGGTCCGGCCACCCCCAAAAGCCCAAAACCCATTCTGTTTTTTTTTTTTTTTTTGGCCTTTTAATTGGGGGCGGCCAGGCCACCCCCTTGGCCATGGGGGTGGTTCGACCACCCCCAGACCGGCCATGGTTGGCCAAAAATGGGGTGGTTCGGCCACCCCCTTTTGGCTTCTAGCCACCCCGATCCGATTTTCTTTTTTCTTTTTATTTTATTTTTTTTAAAAAAAATAGATGCTCAAAATGGTGTCATTTTGGGCTGGGGGTGAGTGTTGTAGTTTTGAGTGTTTTCAAAATTTATAATGGACTGGGTGAGGGTATAATGGACATAAAAAGTCAAACCATTTGAGTTTAACGTTGAAAACTAACAAACGGGTCCTAAGTGAGAGTAAGTCAAAGTTTAGGGGTCCAACGTGAGAGATTTGAAAGTTGAGCGGAGGTTTGTAAAATCAGCTAGAAGTTCAGGGAGCTAAACTGAAAATTTTCCTAATATTATAATAATAATTTTTTATTTATAAATAAGGGTAAATTTGGAATTTAAAAAAATTTAGGGGTATAAAGGACTTTAATTCATTTCATCATTTGATTTAACTGCAAAATCCTAACAGAATGAGCAAAGTAAAAGAAAATAAAAATTTGATACATCAAAGTAAGAGTTTTTGAACAATGGAGGGTGTCTGCAAAAAGCGCAAAATTTTGAAGGTAAGTGAAGTTTCCCATTTCTTTAACTATTAAAGGAGGAGAGAGAAACAAAAAAAAATGGGGAAAGATAAACCATTTTTTTATTTATTTGGTGAGTGAATAGTATTCACTATTAATAGTGAGTACTATTCTCACTCACTATTTTTTTGGGGTCAAATTGATGAGATCGAAAATGAAGGTTTTAAGACTTTTTCATTAAATTGACTCACCAAAATAACAAAAAAATAATTTTTGTTAGGCCGCAAATAATGCTCTAACAAGACATTTTCATGCCAGATTCACCACAATTCTTTTATTTGATTGATCTCGCATGGTGTGAAACCAATCCCACCTTGTCTCCAAAACCGATATATATGGTGATATTAGATATATAAAAAACAATGCGGCCGGGTCACGTGATCTTCCAAGGATAAAACTATCATCATTGCCAATATATCTGCATTGTTCATTTAAGGCCACTTTATTAGGAGGAGGGGATGGTAGGAAAATATTTAGTTAGTTATATCTAAACATTATTTTTTTCCCATTAAATACTTCAAATATAATTAACTAATTCTCCTATTAAAATAAGAGGAAATGATCTATCATGACCTGAATTAGTTACCATTCTTTTCAACACTATATATCATTATTGACGTATTAAATTATTAGGCTGAATGATTGAATATATATATATATATATATACCAGGGATTGCGTGCAAAAGAATCATACCTCTTCTCCCAAAACCTCCATACTCCATACAGATCTAAGTATTATGATCTTTCCTCAGGCATTCTCAACAACTTTCATGGCCACTATCCTCGCCTTTTTTCTCTTCCTCTTCTTTCTATTATGGATACTGAGAAGACCCAAAATCAATTCTCGTAAAACAACACTTCCACCAGAAGCTGGTGGCGCGTGGCCTTTGATTGGCCACCTCCACCTATTAGGAGGGACAAAACCAGCCCATATTACATTGGGTAACATGGCCGATAAATATGGATCCATCTTCACTATCTGGCTGGGAGTGCATCGTGCTGTGATGGTGAACAGTTGGGAGATAGCTAAAGAGTGCTTCACCACAAACGACAAAGCCTTTGCCAACCGTCCAAAAGCTATAGCTTCAGAACTCATGGGCTACAACTATGCATTGTTTATACTTAGCCCTTACGGTCCTTACTGGCGCCAAATGCGTAAAATAGCCACCGTGGAGGTCCTCTCAAGCCACCGCCTTGAGATGCTCAAACACATCCGAGAGTCTGAGATAAATACATCTGTGAAAGAGATATATGAGCTGTGGGTGAAGAACAACAACATGTTGGTAGAGATGAAGAGATGGTTTGAGTCCATAGCCCTAAATGTTGTATTTAGGATGGTTGTAGGGAAGCGATTTTTTGGGACTGCAAGAAAGGATGAGAATGAATTTAACGATCAATGTCGGAATACATTAAAAGAATTCTTTGAGTTGAGTGGTACGGTTGTGGTAGCAGATGCGCTTCCTTACCTGAGGTGGTTGGACTTTGGAGGGTACGAGAGGGCCATGAAGCGTACTGCGAAAGAATTTGATCATATCATTGAAGGTTGGTTACAAGAACATAAGCAAAGGAAGGTGTCTAGTGAGGCAAAGGAACCCCAAGACTTTATGGATGTGATGTTGTCTGCTGTTGATAGTGACGAAAAGATCGCCGATTATGATGCTGATACAATCACTAAAGCTACATGTGTGGTAACCTTTTGATATACCCTATAACTATTATGAACATGGTTATTTTGTTAACCAGATCAGAAATTGTCATTCATCAACTACTATCAAATAGGCATTGGCATAAGCATCATAGAGTTTATGGTTTGTTTGGTAACCATCTTGATCGATCAAGTTCATGATGAGAAAATAACAAGCAAAACAATAATTGTCTTAACACTTTGAGGGAGGTATTGGTTTTTTTTATTATTCACATCTATTTATTATACTTATATCAAATGAATGAGTATGTTTTAAGTGACTTTTCATGTCCGTCTTTTAAAAATAAATAAATAAAAAATACTTAAAATATATTATGTTACCTAGTATGAAATTAGGGAATAGGATCCTTTCCAGTTAAAATGAACTGGATATTATCCAATTCAAATGAAATGGAGATAATCATAATTCTAAAATTAGTGTGAAGAATAGCTAGTCTAAAAAAACCATGAATGATCATCTCAATCTTTTTAACCTGACCATCTAATGCTTCAACTTTGGTGCTTTTGCAGGCCCTTATGTTAGGAGGCGCTGATACAACACAAGTAACAATGACATGGGTTCTCTCTCTCCTTCTTAACAATCAAGAAGTCGTAAAGAAAGCACAACAAGAATTAGATGTCCAGGTTGGCAAAGAGAGACAAGTAAAGGAATCAGACATCAAAAACCTGGTCTATCTCCAAGCTATCATCAAAGAAAGTATGCGTTTATATCCTGCTGGAGCGCTCACTATCCCGCATGAGTCCACTGAAGACTGCACTTTGGCTGGCTACCACATTCCAAGAGGCACCCGACTCCTTGTTAATCTTTCAAAGATCCATCGAGACCCACATGTGTGGTCTAATCCAAATGAGTTCCAGCCAGAAAGATTTTTTACAACTCATAAGGGTATTGATGTTAAGGGCCAACATTTTGAGTTGACACCATTTGGCGCCGGTAGAAGGATATGCCCCGGAATCTCATTAGCCTTGCAAGTTATGCAACTCACATTTGCTACCTTGTTGCACGCTTTTGATATTGCAACCCCATCAAATGAGCCTATGGACATGACTGAGAAAGTCGGACTTACCAACCAAAAACTTACACCAGTTGAAGTCCATCTCACTCCACGCCTTCCTGCTCAAGTATATGCATGGCTTGATTAAATATTTGATAGCTAAAATGCAAACTATGTTATTTATTAATTATTATACGATTGTCATACAATTAGGATGATGTGAGAGTAAAAATCAGCCTTTAATCCTTTTTTTTTTACAAGTGCTGATCTAAAGACTGATTTTCACTAATACGTCATTAAATTGTATAGCATCCGTATAACATTTTACTAAATAATATTACTATTTCATAATTAATAGTATGCATAAGGATTTTGCCGTTATGCTTTGATTTTTACATTTTAGGCTATTGGGGTACGGTACCTATGTGTTACGTGGCAGGAATCATACACGTTGATATGCAGTAGAAGGATTCCTAGAATAAGAGGATGCATCCTCGATCAATGCATGGTTTAGTAGTAGTAGTAGTATTTAATTGTAAATATATGTGGTTGAAAACCAATGTATTTCATCTACTTTGTTTTAATTACAGTGTCTTGTAATTAACACTATTTTAAGCAGTGAATTGATGAATAATATTATCAATATTTCAATTATTTAGTTGTTTGGGAGGGTTCAGTGTCTTTCGTATTTATCCTATTGTTATCAAAATAAATTATCCTATCCGGCCGCCATCATAGACAAGCTCACGAAAATCAATGTTGCAGTATTGCCCGTTCATCTTACACCTACACGTTCTCAATAATCCCAGTGACGTAACATTATGATACTAACCTAAAGCATATTATTGAAATATTTTACCCATTTTTTATTAAATAAATAACTCAAAGGACATGAAAAAAAAAAAAAAAAAAAAAAGTTTACCCTTCTTGTTAAAAAATCATACACAGCCGATCAATGTGAGAAGGGGGGGCTCTGTCTTTTCAGTTAAAAAAAAAAAAAAAAAGTTGAGGCTTTATACTACAAACACTGGATTCCACATTATTAAATAATATTGGATCTAATAATAAATTTTACTTTCACATAAGGAAGTATGCACTTCAAAATGTGAAAGTAAAATCATCCCTTTTCTCTCACATCCATCGTAGCTCCTCAACGTCAATAATTAATGAGTAATTTTAAGTAGTCTATTTGTGCTCTACTTATGTCCTACTAAGAATGATATGGCCATTAAAATGACCATTAGGCTTGTGATTGATCATTATTGAATTTTGATCAAATAGATGATTTTAATAGTCATATCATTCTTAGTAGGACACAAGTAATAAACAAGTAGACCTTCTAAAATTACTCATAATTAATAGCATGCATAAAAACCAATGGCCTAGATGCATTTGAACCTTCATATGCTACTATAAGTTTCTCAAAATCACCTCCATACGTGCTAACATCTAAAGCAATGGTGGCGGTGGGAAGCTAAAATGTGGAGGTTTCTACGTCAAAAGCAATGGATGCCGGTTGGGATGATTTTGAGAAATCAGTCACAGAAGGGATATGGCGTACGTGTGAAACTCTTTTTTCGTTTTATTAATCATGTGTCTTAATTCCTTATCAGTACATGCCATTATTTTCTTCTTCTTTTTATATAATTAAAGCCATCCTAATTTTCATCTCGATCTCAATTGTTCAAAATTTCATATTTTAATAAACTAAAAGTCCAAAATACAATTCATTCTTTTTATATAATTAACCCTTTCCCTGTTTTTTCCCCTTGAAAAAAAAGAAGAAAGAACAAAGAAAAAAGGCCAAGGCCTTATCACAATCAGACTCTAATGTCACAGTTCATGAATGTCCCACAATCACAATCAGTACTCTAATGTGCTGTTCATGATGGGCGTATATGCATTCAGGGACGGAGGAAGGGGGGACTAGGCCACCCCGCTCCGCCCCAAATGACAAAAAAAAAAAAAAAAAAGATTTATGGTAGAAACAATTTTTTATGGGTTTTTTTTTTTTTTTTTTGTTAATGGGCCCATGCCTATAAAATTTTTTCAGCCATGCCCCTGCCAGGCTGGCTCCGTCCCTGTATGCATATATGCTTTAATATTTTTTTAAGAAAAAGACAAAATAAAAAACATGGAAAAGAGGAAGATGTGAAGGGTGTCCTTGTCTAATCCATTTGGTTTGTCTTTTATTATCTAACTTTCCTTAATTTCCTTTTGGTCACTTACAACTTTGCGGCTAGTTGCTATTAGATTCACTCCTTCCTCGGCATTCGAGGATTGGTTGCGTGGAAAAGTTGAAAATTTGATTATGATTGATAAAGATTAGATTAACTTAATTTAGAGATTTAATTATAATTTGATCACCTTAAATTAGGAGATTTTATTAAAATTATATTTATGTGTAAGTTCTATAAATAAAGCATTCTGTATTGTAAACAATCATTCAATAAGAGCTTAATTTAGCTCTTTGGGATTTATCTGTGGATATAAGTCGTTAACCGAACCACGTTAAAATTTTTGTCTCTCATTTATTTTATTTCCGCAATTTATTTTTATTTTTATTTCATTATGAATTTTATCATGGTATCAAAGCAATAGGCTAACGCCATTGTACAATCTAATGGTCCTATAAATTTCTTTTTTCCTTCAATTTATTTTTGTTTCTTGGAAAAAAAGCAAATAATAATAATAATAATAATAATAATAATTGCACGGTAGCGTCCCACTCCACCGCTGCCCCTTCGCCAACACTGAGTGAACGCCGCCAACCACCGTCTTCCATTCCCGCTCACAGTCCAGTGGTTCCCACGCTATATCTAGCCTTCCATGGCTCCATCCAGCTCATCGCCGCCAAGCCAGTCGAAGACCAGCCCTTCGCTGCCCAGCCGTCGCACCTTCCTCAACACCTAACACAGCCTTGTAGAACTGCAGGGCGTCGTTCACCTTTGGAATCTCCACCAACACCCAACTGTCCAGAGGCCACCGTTACTACTGGATCCAGCATCCCAGCCCCGTTTCCTGTTGGCCCCATCCAATCACCGCCACCATCCAAGCCTGTGAAGCCCCTGCTCCCTTCAGCCGCACAACAACCTGCCGGCGCCGCCTGCCACCATTCCAGCCGTGCCATTGATCTTCCAACCTCCATTCAGTCGATCTTTGCTTAGAGAGAATAGAAGAAAAAGGCCTTATGTGAGATAAGAATTTGAAGAAGATGAAGTGCATTTGGTTCCAGGTGTGAGTTATCCTCACTTAAGTGCAAAGTTATTCGTATTCTAGTTTAGGAATATGATATTTTTGTTTAGTTGTTATATCAGGAGTTGTTTGATTACGGGAATAAGGTTATTCTTATCCCAACTTATGTAAATAGAGTCATTTTCAAAAAAAATAAATAAATAGGCCCAAGTTGCCCACCAAAATTCAAAAGTGGCCAAGTTGCCCATCCATTGGCCCATAGTTGGCCTATTTTTGCTCGGCTATGTGGTATTGTTTAAATTCTAGGCCATTTCAACCCATAGCTAGCTCTTAGTACTTCAGCCCAAAGTTGTCTCTCTTTTTATTTGGCTATGTGGTATTGTTTAAAACCCAAGCCTACTTTAGCTTACAGTTGACTCTCACTTTAGCCCAAAGTTGGGTCTCTTTTTTAGCCCATAGATGGCCCTCTTTTGCATTATTTTGCTATCTCAAAAAAAAAAAAAAAAAAAAAAAAATCAAACTCAAGATTTCAGGATCTTCCACCTTGAGTTTGAGGGAGGATGTTAGAATATATTTGAATGAACCTAAAGTTAGCGATTTGATTATGATTGATGAAGATTAGATTAGCCTAATTTAATAATTTGATTATGATTTGATTTGTTGACCGAACTACGTTAAAATCTTCATCTCTCATTTATTTTATTTCCACAATTTATTTCTATTTCTATATGATTATGAATTCTATCAATTCGATCACGGGCAAAGATGTCCATTCAACTCATTATGCAAGTTTTGTATCAGTGGAAAGTGAGGGACGTCGTCGTTGTCGACATAATTAATTAATATAATAATTAAATGGACTTAGTGGGTACAGTGGAGACCACATAGGATATTGATGTTTCCTTTTAGCTTCAATAATTGACTGTATACCGGGGATTGCGAGCAAACAGAACCATACCTTTCATGGCCACTACATGTCCTCGCCATTCAATTACGTCCTCGCAAGTTCGCTCTCCTTCACAAATTTTTTTGATTCCAGTCTCACCTACTAAAAAAGAAATGCAAGACTTAAAACTTCTGAGTGTCTTTTCAAATTACAAAATCTATCTAAATTACTCATCTTCTTAATTAATATATAGGACATGACTCATGAGTGTTACAGTTAGGTTTCTACTTTCTAAGGCGTTGCTTTCTACTTTGTTTCTAGACTTATAGTGGAGACGGCCGGTTTCTTACGTACCTTCTAGATTTTTTTTTTTGTTTTGAAAAGGGGTTCAGATATGCATTTCATAAGACTTATAGCCATTACAATCTGCTGCATACACGTGGGAAACTCGTGTCTTCATATTCTCTCCTCACCTTGGACAAGTGCCAGCTTTGCCGTGAAGTTGTTGAGCGTTGAAAAGTATGTTTGGAATTATTAAAAACAGCGGTGGATCCAATTTAGGTTGCTTAGGTGACATTTAGTAATCCAAATATTATTAAAAAGTGAAAAAAATCGCAACTAAAAATAATTTTTCGATATACTTGTAAAATTTACAAGTGTAAAAGTCACAATTTAAGAACACATGCAGCAGTACGTATATCAAAATATTACTGAAAAAAAAGTGCAAAAGATGCAACTCAAAAAAACATAAGTATATCGAAGTATTATTTAAAAATGCAAAAGTCACAACTCATGAACACAGAAGCATAATATTGAATATTATTACAAAGTGCAAAAATCGTAACTCAAGAACACAAAAGTATGATACGTACACCCATGATCATCTAGAATAATTAGTCCTTTTCGCAATTGAAAGTCTGGTGGAATCTTCTAATATCTGGACCAAATTAGTTGAATTGAAATCTACACGTTGAAGTCTCTCTCGGTATTTATATTCATTGTTGATAAGGGTTGACAATTTTTTACACAATCACAAGTACAATATAAATCTAGTATGAAATGAGTAGGTTAGGAACTTGCATATCAATTATTAAGAAACGAGTTATCTCAATAATTTAGAATTTTATTTTTTCACTCAAAAACTCTATTTTGTTGAAAAATATCAACACAAATAATTTGATGAATAATACCAAGTTCACTAAAAAAGGTACCAAGACTACTAGCTAGAGAGAAACTCACCCCTCCCATTAAAAATTGGGTTATATATAATCATGGTGAATATCTGAAAAACGGAGAAATAGTAGTACTCCTACGGGGGTTGTGGCTGTGGTTTGCCCATGCAAGGCTTAATTAATGATTATGTTGCGTTATTGGAATTTGGAGCCTATGTTGCTAGTCAACAACCAGAGAAGACAGTTGTTGTCCTTCGGGAAAAGTTTGATAATTACGTGGCCTTGTTGAGAAGAAGCATGCATGATGAAACAAATACGTGGCCTTATTGGAGCCAATATATGCTGCTAGTCAATGACCAGAGAAGACTGTTGTCCTTTTTACCTCGAGAAATACTTGAATGCATTCTCCCAACCATCTCCCCACCATTTTTGTCCCTCTTTAATTTTTTTTTTTTTTTTCCTTTTTTTAAAAAAAAATCAAGATCGATGCTAAAGAAACAAGATGGTGGGAAGATGATTGGGAGAATGCATTCAAGCATTTCTCTTTTACCTCTCACTCTCTCCATCAATAATAACAACTTTACAGAACTACTGCATTAATTTATAGGTTTAAGTACCCTCAGTAGTCAAGAGTCAAGACCACGTGGTTTTAGCAAATCTTGTACATTTGACCTGGACTGGAGTAGTATATATACAAGGGACTGCGCCCTACACAAGTATGCTCTTAATTTCTTCACGCATCCTCTACAACTTTCATGGCCACTATCCTCGCCTTTTTTCTCTTCCTCTTCTTTCTACTATGGATACTAAGAAAAGCTCGTAAAACAACACTTCCACCAGAAGCTGGTAGCGCCTGGCCTTTGATTGGCCACCTCCACCAATTAGGAGGGACAAAACCAACCCATATAACATTGGGTAACATGGCCGACAAGTATGGATCAATCTTCAGTATCAAGCTGGGAGTACATCGTACTCTGATAGTGAGCAGTTGGGAGATAGCAAAAGAGTGCTTCACCACAAACGACAGAGCCTTTGCCAGCCGTCCAAAATCTATAGTTGCAGAACTCTTGGGCTACAACTATGCCGCGTTTGTGCTTAGCCCTTATGGTCCTCACTGGCGCCAAGTGCGTAAAATAGCCACCGTCCAGTTTCTCTCAAACCACCGCGTTGAGATTGTCAAAGACATCCGAGAGTCTGAGGTAAATAGAGCTGTGAAAGAGATATATGAGGTCTGGGTGAAGAACAACAACGTGTTGGTAGAGATGAAGAGATGGTACGGATCCATAACCCTAAATGTTGTATTGCAGATGGTTATAGGGAGGCGATTTGATGGGAGTGGAACCAAGGAGGAGAATGAAGCTAACGATGAGTGCATGAAGGTATTAAGAGATTTATTTGAGTTGAGTAGTACATTTGTGGTAGCAGATGCGCTTCCTTACCTAAGGTGGTTGGACTTGGGAGGCTACCAGAAGGCCATGAAGCGAACTGCAAAAGAATTTGATCGTGTGCTTCAAGGATGGTTAGAAGAACATAAGCAAAGGAAAGTTTCCAGTGAGGCAAAGGGACACCAAGATCTTATGGATGTGATGTTGTCTGTTGTTGCCGACGACGACGAAAAGATATCAAATTATGATGCTGATACAATCATTAAAGCTACATGTCAGGTAAGCTTTTTATATATCTAATTATAACTAAAATTCACATTCATATACCATGGTAATTAAGCTACATCTCTTGTCAGGATGCCGTTTGCTTCACCTTGAATTTTAGGATGTTTGGTAATTAACCATTTTGATGAAGTCTATGATACGAAAAATAACAACCAAAATAATACTTGTCTTAACACTATATATGAGTGATGTATGTGTTGGTTTAAACAAATAGTAATGCTACTTTTCACGCCCATTTATTATGTTTATTTCACATTAGCCGACGTTACTTGTTTTAAGTAGCTTCCTATGTCTGTCACTTTAATAAACAAAAGAAAATCATGTTAGTTAGTATGAATTAATGGGTGTGAAGATCGTATCATTACTCTTAATCAAATTTTTTAACAAAGAGTGATTTGGGTACTACAACTATTAGGGAAAAATTCACTTTACCCCTCTAAAGTTTCAAGGGTTTTTTAATGTTTAAAAACGTAATTTCATAGGTTTTAATAAGGGCAAAATTGGAATAGAGAGCATCAAAATCCCACGTGAGACGCACGTGGGATGATTTTCATCCAATTAGACAAAAATTAGTAACGAAGGGTTTGAATTGAAAATTTTTGAAACATTAGGAGGGTACATTGCCAATTTTTAAACATTGGAGTTCGAATTGAAATGCCCTTAAAACTTCAGGGGTAGAGTGAATTTAACCCTAACTATTACTATAAAGTTATTTATAAACCGATGAGTCACTTTATAATTGGTAAAATAATTAAGCAAAAAGATCTAGCTTAAAAAAAATCTAATTTATCAATTTCTCTTAAGTATTTCATCAATTATGGATTGCCAAATCAATTTTTAAATGGCTTTACAATAAAAGTTGTAGTATTCCAAATATTTTTCTTTAGCGAAATAGAAGTATTGTGGATTTGGCTAGCTAGCAGTGATGTCAGGTTGTGGAAGTGTTTAATTAAATCTATCCAAAAGCTTGAGGTTCAATATTCAGGGTGTAATTTGTGTGTCAAGCTTGTCTTTGAATTAAAGATCAGTTACTGGACCAAACGACAGAGATTGCCACGTTACGGTTACATCAATTGTTGTTCTTTATTTCCTTGATTGTCCCAAAATTAACTAGGGACCACGCACATTTTAAAACGTTAGGATTTTTTTTTTTTTTTTTTTACTCTTATTAATACTTACTAGGCATTTAATTTTGGTGCTTTTGAAACACGAGTGACCTCAATCTTTTTAGCATGACCATATAATGATTTTAAGTTAATTTGGTGCTTTTGCAGTCCCTTATCATAGCGGGCATAGATACAACAGCAACAACATTGATATGGACTCTCTCTCTACTTCTTAACAACCAAGAAGCCCTAAAGAAAGCACAACAAGAGTTGGATGTCCAGATTGGCAGGGAGAGGCAAGTAAAGGAATCAGACATAAAAAATCTAGTCTATCTCCAAGCTATCATCAAAGAAGCAATGCGTTTATACCCTGCTGGACCGCTCACTATCCCACGCGAGTCTATGGAAGACTGCACTTTGGCAGGCTATCACGTTCCAGCAGGCACACAACTCCTTGTTAATATTTCAAAGATCCATCGAGACCCACATATGTGGTCTGATCCAAATGAATTTCAGCCAGAAAGATTCCTTACAAGCCATAAGGGTGTTGATGTTAAGGGCCAACATTTTGAATTCTTACCATTTGGTTCCGGTAGAAGAATGTGCCCAGGAATCTCATTAGCATTGCAAGTCATGCAACTCACCCTTGCCACCTTGCTGCATGCTTTTGAAATTGCAACCCCATCAGATGAGCTCGTGGACATGACCGAGAAAGTCGGACTTACCGACATGAAAGCCACACCACTCGAAGTCCATCTCACTCCACGACTTCCTGCTCAACTATATGCATTGTTTGCTTAGATATTTGATAACTAAAATGGGATCTACACTAGCTATTAATTTCATAATGAATAATACTATTTAGTAGACTATTATTAAACTTCTATACAATTTGGATAATGTGGCAGTAAAAGTTAACATTGTTTTACAAGTTTTGATCATATGGCTAATTTCACTTCCACATTATTATGTTGTATGATAATTATATAACAATTTACTAAATTGTATTACGCGTTATAATTAGTGTGCGCAAGGATTATTCTCTTATGTTTTTCTTTTTACATTTTGAGCTTTTGGGGTTTAGTTATGTGTTATGTGGCATGAATCATACACGATCAAGGAGACGTAGGCGTGGAATAAAAGGACTCCTGAAATAAGAGGGTATCTTTTTAGTAGTTTAGTAGTAGTATTTATCAATATCGGTCGTTGAAACCCAATGTAATTCATCTACTCTGTTTTTTTTTTTTTTTTTTTTTTGAGGAACATCAACTCTGTTCTTATCACAGTGTCTTGTAACACTAATTTAAGAAAGGGATTGATGAATAATACTATCAAGTATCAATATTTCAAGTATTCAGATGAGGACCAAGGTGACTCAAACTACCCTACTGTGTTATCAAAATTTATTATCCTATTCACCATTATAGGCAAGCTCTGGAAAACCGATTTTTCTGCAGGATTGCTCGTTCATCATCCCCATACGCGTTCTCAATCCAAGTCACATAACAACTTGATATCAGAGCTAGGTTCTGCCATGGCAAACCATCGTTTGGAATATTTGGAGAAAGAAATTAGCTCTTTGGGTATCGAGCAATAGGATCTTCAAAGACGAAGAACATGAGCGAATGATCAAAAAATGGAGGAGATGTTTGTTGCTACCCATAATCCGTTTGAGTAGATGTTTGCTAGCATCGGGGGTTCCGGAGGAGGAAACTTTGGAGATGGAACATCTTCTAGAAACCGATCGGGGAGACATGCTTGATAATAGCAGCTTAATGGTGCCAAAACTTTCCAATTTATACTTTCCAAAATACTATAGAAGAATTAACTTGGGAGATCTCTTATTTTTTCAATGTGGTTTTACATGTATGAGAAAGTTGTTGCTCAAATCAAATGGCAGGTCGGATCAAAGATCATCTTTATTGGGAGGTTTAAAAAGACACGAGAAAATGAAGCCGTTTGTGAAAGTTAGGGAATACATGTAAAGATTTTGTGTTGATTTTCTTGTGAATAGATTGATTTTGTAGTTTGTTTGTCTAGGAGTGTATAGGTGCATGTGTACAGTTTTGTTTGGTTGTTGTGCTTAGATTTTCCATAATTGTATCCTAGAGATGTTGATCCTGAGGACTTTTTGGTTTTGGGGTGGGATTGTATTGTGGGCTCTGCAGTTGTTGCGTTGTAGATAATGTTATGCAGTCGTTTCGATTTATTTTAATCTGGCGGGAATTGTAAACTTGTTCTTTGTTAATTAGTCAAAAAAATCCATCCATCCAAAAAAATTGGGATCTTGTACTATATTTTTTAGACATACTATTATGTATCTAAATTATTGTATGTAGTCAAAATTCTTGGAAGCTTTGAGTTTTTATCGATGCTAGTTATACGATGTCCAAAAATTAGGAACAACCAAATCATTTTTATAATTGACTGATGACAAGGCATTAAACTTAGTGGTTCCCGCCATAAAGCACTTTCCCCACTCTTCTTCATGTTTAGGTTCACCTTCCTTCTTGGCTACATATCCTTCTTTGAGTTTCACACAGCAATCTTTCTTTATATGTCCAAGTTTATCACATCGATAACACTTGGACACCTTTTTTATTTCCATATCACTTCTCGAATGATTCTCCGCCATCTTCATACTTGTTAGCTTTGTCTTTTGTCATGCTGAATTTTTTTTCTTTTTATTGGAAAAGAGAGCGCGCATCTCCTTCATTTCCCGAAATGGAACATCCCTTCATTTGTCTAGCCAATGATTCTTGTGATGTGAGAAGAGTTTCGAACTCTACTAAGGTGGGCTGAATAGCCCATCCTTGAATAGACGTAACATAGGGAATATATTCCCTCTTTAATCCACGAATAATATGCCACTTCGTCCGTGCCTCCGATATAGATTCTTATGGATCAAGGGCTGAAATATCCAACCAGAAATTTTTAATCTTCAAGAAAAATTGAGAAATAGAGAGATCACCTTGATTTGTATTTGCCAACTCATTCTCCAATAATTGCAATCAAGCAACATCATTTTTATTGAACAGCCCATCGAGGTTGGTCCAAATCCCACCAGCTGATTTGCACTCGATGATATGCTCAAATAGCCCATGAGAAATAGATCTCTTTAAGATAGATTCCGCCTTTGCATTCGCTATCTCAGCCATTTCTTCAAGTTATTGACGTTCTTCAGGGCATTTTCTGGAGGATTCACATCATCACCACCGGGGCCGGCTCAACGTATTTTGGGGCCTTAGGCAAAACTTTGAAATTGGGCCTAATTTTTTTTTAAAAAAAAGTAACATATATATATATATATATATATATATATATATATATAAAAAATTCTTCTACTCACTTTTTGAGATGCAAAATTTATGATTAAGTTTTTATATTCAAGATTTTCTAATATCTTTTTTTCAATTGATAATATGACTAATCCATTTAATCTCTCTTGTGACATTGTTGATCTTAGGTAGGATTTTATTAATTTTTATTTTGAAAAACTTCTTTCTGTAACAAGTATTGTCAATAAAATTCTATAAGCGATACAGGTATTTGGAAAAGAATCAAGTCTTTTTATACTAACAAATTAAACAAACACGATTTATCAAAAAAAAATTATGACTATAATAAAATAAATGACAAAAATAGAACAATAGAACCTGATTTGGCAAATGAATTATGAAGCAGTTTTTGGAGATAGGACAAGAGACTCAGTCACTCGGAGTCGGAGAGGAAGAGAAAATGATGAGATAGGCAGAGAAGAAAAACTCAGAAAAGAGCAAGCAAAGAGGAGAGGTAAAGTGGCAAATATAGAGACTCTGATATTTAAAATGTTCATGGTAGGCTTACTAGGCTGACAGCAGTTTATATTTTTGGCTTTTGGCTTTCCCTATATGACTAAATAATAAATAGAAAATAAATTATAATATTTTATTTCTAACGAATATATTTTCTCATAAAAAACAAAACATTTCTAGAAAGAGGCTAAGAGGATGACTGCCAGGTGTGTACTGTAGCGTCAGGCGTGAGAGCTCTAGGGAATTGGCATGTAATGATGTAAGGCTTTAATGCTTTGTCCTTTTTTAATTTATTTTTTGAATTATTTTTAAAATTTATAGTGGGCTTATTAATTTGAGTCTTATTAAATTGAGGCATTAAATTTTGATTAAAAAAATTTTTAGACCCTATTAAAAAAAATTTGGGCCTTCAATTTTTTTTTTTTTTTTTTGGTCCAAAATAAATTTTTTTTTTTTCAAATTTTTTTTAACTCAAAAATTTTTCTTTTGGGCCTTATTAAATTGGGGGCCCTAGGCGAGGGCCTAACTCGCCTAGGGCCTGAGCCGGCCCTGATCACCACCAACCACCTCCCATAAGTCTTTCCAACAAGATAAGATTCCATATATGCACGACCTCCATATCTTGTAGTTACAATGATTGAGCACCTCAACCCCAAAATTGTTAAAGCGTCCACCGGAATCCATTTCCACACCACCAATTGATCTTCTTCACCAAGGATGAATCACCACTACCCTTGAAGCTACCATGTGGAAAAATACAGTGTCCAAAAATTAGGAACTGATTTTCAAGTAGTGCAACAAAGGTTTACTAGCCCAATGACTCACAACCAAAAACAGAAGATCAAAACTCAATGGGAAAAATATACTTCTTATTTATGAAATATTGCAACAATGGAAAAACTTGGGTTGGACCACACTTGCACGAGATTGGAGAAGGTTTTGTTGAGATATGATGGAATGAGAGGCTTAAAAACATGCCTAGGGTATATATATATATATATATATATATATATATATATATATAAGGGTTAGGGAAGGGTTCTGGAGTATTCTCACACTTAATTAACAAGATAGGTGTGACTTTTCATGAGACCAAGGAAGAGCAACAAATTTGTGCAAGAAATGGTAATAATGTTTCATGCGAAGGTGTAAGGTTGTCTTGAAAGATGAAGTGGGTTGAACGAGGGTAGTTATGGTTAGATGACCAAGATAGAAGGTAGTAAGGTGAAAAGGCTAAATAATGAGAGAATGACATGTGTCAACTATCATGTGCAAATGAGTCCCCCGGTATTTAAACTTACATAAATTCCCCACTACATCACTCAAAACAAAAAGATGAAAATCAATAATGACATCATTCTAGAAAATACACTTTAAAATTTAACAATGTTCTATAATTAAAGATATCTAGTTTTCCTCCTGCTCAACTTTACTCTAATAGTTAGTGTTAAGTGTAGTAAATTCAGGCAGTGGGTGTCAAGATTTTGGTTCAGAGGGGTTAAGATTAAAAAATAAAACTAAGTAAAAA
>NC_081546.1:1821373-1848758 GCF_901000735.1 Corylus avellana
ACCGCTCACTATCCCACACGAGTCTATGGAAGACTGCACTTTGGCAGGCTATCACGTTCCAGCAGGCACACAACTCCTTGTTAATATTTCAAAGATCCATCGAGACCCACATATGTGGTCTGATCCAAATGAATTTCAGCCAGAAAGATTCCTTACAAGCCATAAGGGTGTTGATGTTAAGGGCCAACATTTTGAATTCTTACCATTTGGTTCCGGTAGAAGAATGTGCCCAGGAATCTCATTAGCATTGCAAGTCATGCAACTCACCCTTGCCACCTTGCTGCATGCTTTTGAAATTGCAACCCCATCAGATGAGCTCGTGGACATGACCGAGAAAGTCGGACTTACCGACATGAAAGCCACACCACTCGAAGTCCATCTCACTCCACGACTTCCTGCTCAACTATATGCATTGTTTGCTTAGATATTTGATAACTAAAATGGGATCTACACTAGCTATTAATTTCATAATGAATAATACTATTTAGTAGACTATTATTAAACTTCTATACAATTTGGATAATGTGGCAGTAAAAGTTAACATTGTTTTACAAGTTTTGATCATATGGCTAATTTCACTTCCACATTATTATGTTGTATGATAATTATATAACAATTTACTAAATTGTATTACGCGTTATAATTAGTGTGCGCAAGGATTATTCTCTTATGTTTTTCTTTTTACATTTTGAGCTTTTGGGGTTTAGTTATGTGTTATGTGGCATGAATCATACACGATCAAGGAGACGTAGGCGTGGAATAAAAGGACTCCTGAAATAAGAGGGTATCTTTTTAGTAGTTTAGTAGTAGTATTTATCAATATCGGTCGTTGAAACCCAATGTAATTCATCTACTCTGTTTTTTTTTTTTTTTTTTTTTTGAGGAACATCAACTCTGTTCTTATCACAGTGTCTTGTAACACTAATTTAAGAAAGGGATTGATGAATAATACTATCAAGTATCAATATTTCAAGTATTCAGATGAGGACCAAGGTGACTCAAACTACCCTACTGTGTTATCAAAATTTATTATCCTATTCACCATTATAGGCAAGCTCTGGAAAACCGATTTTTCTGCAGGATTGCTCGTTCATCATCCCCATACGCGTTCTCAATCCAAGTCACATAACAACTTGATATCAGAGCTAGGTTCTGCCATGGCAAACCATCGTTTGGAATATTTGGAGAAAGAAATTAGCTCTTTGGGTATCGAGCAATAGGATCTTCAAAGACGAAGAACATGAGCGAATGATCAAAAAATGGAGGAGATGTTTGTTGCTACCCATAATCCGTTTGAGTAGATGTTTGCTAGCATCGGGGGTTCCGGAGGAGGAAACTTTGGAGATGGAACATCTTCTAGAAACCGATCGGGGAGACATGCTTGATAATAGCAGCTTAATGGTGCCAAAACTTTCCAATTTATACTTTCCAAAATACTATAGAAGAATTAACTTGGGAGATCTCTTATTTTTTCAATGTGGTTTTACATGTATGAGAAAGTTGTTGCTCAAATCAAATGGCAGGTCGGATCAAAGATCATCTTTATTGGGAGGTTTAAAAAGACACGAGAAAATGAAGCCGTTTGTGAAAGTTAGGGAATACATGTAAAGATTTTGTGTTGATTTTCTTGTGAATAGATTGATTTTGTAGTTTGTTTGTCTAGGAGTGTATAGGTGCATGTGTACAGTTTTGTTTGGTTGTTGTGCTTAGATTTTCCATAATTGTATCCTAGAGATGTTGATCCTGAGGACTTTTTGGTTTTGGGGTGGGATTGTATTGTGGGCTCTGCAGTTGTTGCGTTGTAGATAATGTTATGCAGTCGTTTCGATTTATTTTAATCTGGCGGGAATTGTAAACTTGTTCTTTGTTAATTAGTCAAAAAAATCCATCCATCCAAAAAAATTGGGATCTTGTACTATATTTTTTAGACATACTATTATGTATCTAAATTATTGTATGTAGTCAAAATTCTTGGAAGCTTTGAGTTTTTATCGATGCTAGTTATACGATGTCCAAAAATTAGGAACAACCAAATCATTTTTATAATTGACTGATGACAAGGCATTAAACTTAGTGGTTCCCGCCATAAAGCACTTTCCCCACTCTTCTTCATGTTTAGGTTCACCTTCCTTCTTGGCTACATATCCTTCTTTGAGTTTCACACAGCAATCTTTCTTTATATGTCCAAGTTTATCACATCGATAACACTTGGACACCTTTTTTATTTCCATATCACTTCTCGAATGATTCTCCGCCATCTTCATACTTGTTAGCTTTGTCTTTTGTCATGCTGAATTTTTTTTCTTTTTATTGGAAAAGAGAGCGCGCATCTCCTTCATTTCCCGAAATGGAACATCCCTTCATTTGTCTAGCCAATGATTCTTGTGATGTGAGAAGAGTTTCGAACTCTACTAAGGTGGGCTGAATAGCCCATCCTTGAATAGACGTAACATAGGGAATATATTCCCTCTTTAATCCACGAATAATATGCCACTTCGTCCGTGCCTCCGATATAGATTCTTATGGATCAAGGGCTGAAATATCCAACCAGAAATTTTTAATCTTCAAGAAAAATTGAGAAATAGAGAGATCACCTTGATTTGTATTTGCCAACTCATTCTCCAATAATTGCAATCAAGCAACATCATTTTTATTGAACAGCCCATCGAGGTTGGTCCAAATCCCACCAGCTGATTTGCACTCGATGATATGCTCAAATAGCCCATGAGAAATAGATCTCTTTAAGATAGATTCCGCCTTTGCATTCGCTATCTCAGCCATTTCTTCAAGTTATTGACGTTCTTCAGGGCATTTTCTGGAGGATTCACATCATCACCACCGGGGCCGGCTCAACGTATTTTGGGGCCTTAGGCAAAACTTTGAAATTGGGCCTAATTTTTTTTTAAAAAAAAGTAACATATATATATATATATATATATATATATATATATATAAAAAATTCTTCTACTCACTTTTTGAGATGCAAAATTTATGATTAAGTTTTTATATTCAAGATTTTCTAATATCTTTTTTTCAATTGATAATATGACTAATCCATTTAATCTCTCTTGTGACATTGTTGATCTTAGGTAGGATTTTATTAATTTTTATTTTGAAAAACTTCTTTCTGTAACAAGTATTGTCAATAAAATTCTATAAGCGATACAGGTATTTGGAAAAGAATCAAGTCTTTTTATACTAACAAATTAAACAAACACGATTTATCAAAAAAAAATTATGACTATAATAAAATAAATGACAAAAATAGAACAATAGAACCTGATTTGGCAAATGAATTATGAAGCAGTTTTTGGAGATAGGACAAGAGACTCAGTCACTCGGAGTCGGAGAGGAAGAGAAAATGATGAGATAGGCAGAGAAGAAAAACTCAGAAAAGAGCAAGCAAAGAGGAGAGGTAAAGTGGCAAATATAGAGACTCTGATATTTAAAATGTTCATGGTAGGCTTACTAGGCTGACAGCAGTTTATATTTTTGGCTTTTGGCTTTCCCTATATGACTAAATAATAAATAGAAAATAAATTATAATATTTTATTTCTAACGAATATATTTTCTCATAAAAAACAAAACATTTCTAGAAAGAGGCTAAGAGGATGACTGCCAGGTGTGTACTGTAGCGTCAGGCGTGAGAGCTCTAGGGAATTGGCATGTAATGATGTAAGGCTTTAATGCTTTGTCCTTTTTTAATTTATTTTTTGAATTATTTTTAAAATTTATAGTGGGCTTATTAATTTGAGTCTTATTAAATTGAGGCATTAAATTTTGATTAAAAAAATTTTTAGACCCTATTAAAAAAAATTTGGGCCTTCAATTTTTTTTTTTTTTTTTTGGTCCAAAATAAATTTTTTTTTTTTCAAATTTTTTTTAACTCAAAAATTTTTCTTTTGGGCCTTATTAAATTGGGGGCCCTAGGCGAGGGCCTAACTCGCCTAGGGCCTGAGCCGGCCCTGATCACCACCAACCACCTCCCATAAGTCTTTCCAACAAGATAAGATTCCATATATGCACGACCTCCATATCTTGTAGTTACAATGATTGAGCACCTCAACCCCAAAATTGTTAAAGCGTCCACCGGAATCCATTTCCACACCACCAATTGATCTTCTTCACCAAGGATGAATCACCACTACCCTTGAAGCTACCATGTGGAAAAATACAGTGTCCAAAAATTAGGAACTGATTTTCAAGTAGTGCAACAAAGGTTTACTAGCCCAATGACTCACAACCAAAAACAGAAGATCAAAACTCAATGGGAAAAATATACTTCTTATTTATGAAATATTGCAACAATGGAAAAACTTGGGTTGGACCACACTTGCACGAGATTGGAGAAGGTTTTGTTGAGATATGATGGAATGAGAGGCTTAAAAACATGCCTAGGGTATATATATATATATATATATATATATATATATATATATAAGGGTTAGGGAAGGGTTCTGGAGTATTCTCACACTTAATTAACAAGATAGGTGTGACTTTTCATGAGACCAAGGAAGAGCAACAAATTTGTGCAAGAAATGGTAATAATGTTTCATGCGAAGGTGTAAGGTTGTCTTGAAAGATGAAGTGGGTTGAACGAGGGTAGTTATGGTTAGATGACCAAGATAGAAGGTAGTAAGGTGAAAAGGCTAAATAATGAGAGAATGACATGTGTCAACTATCATGTGCAAATGAGTCCCCCGGTATTTAAACTTACATAAATTCCCCACTACATCACTCAAAACAAAAAGATGAAAATCAATAATGACATCATTCTAGAAAATACACTTTAAAATTTAACAATGTTCTATAATTAAAGATATCTAGTTTTCCTCCTGCTCAACTTTACTCTAATAGTTAGTGTTAAGTGTAGTAAATTCAGGCAGTGGGTGTCAAGATTTTGGTTCAGAGGGGTTAAGATTAAAAAATAAAACTAAGTAAAAATTTATTATAAATATTAAAGAATAGAACTAACAAAATAAATAATCAATTCAACAAAATTTAATATTGATAAAAACATATAAATAAAACTTACAATTTATTTTTTCACGCTTAGCACTAATTTATTTAGTTGTTATTTAAGCATTAATTTATTAAGTTGGTCTCCATTATTAGAATGGTAATAAAAAAAAAATTAAACAATGATCTACTGGTTGACTTGCTATGAATTTGATTAAAGCTCAATGAAATTATTGTTCTCCATAATCTCAAGTAACTATATTTATATAGTTCATACAAAAGCTATATATATTTATAAACAATTAATTTAAAATAGCAATCTCAATATAAAAGCTTAATCAATTTGATTACATACCTAAAACTTTTCAAAAGATAGAAATTGTAAGGAAAAAAAAAAGGTTAATTTTTTGCTCTGTTTTGAGCCGATCTGAAAAAAAAAAAAAAGAACTATCATAAGAATAATGGCCATTAATATTTGAGGGTTGTGGTATAAATTAAAGTTGAACTTGCAAATTTGAGAGTTTCGCAGAATCGCAATTCAATGTTTTAATATATACTTCAGTTTTTTTTTTTTTTTTTTTTTTAGTCAGTGCCGTTAATAGTCGGTTTGGTGATTGTTTTATGGTGTTTTGTTGTATTTCTGTTGTTTTTTTTAATATATTTAGTATTTACGCAGCTCTTTTTGTGCTTTGCTACCTTTTCTTTTTGGGTTACTGTTTCCTATCCTTTTTGTGGACCGATCTTGAAGTAGAAACTTTTGTAACCGGTGTGTTTTTCTCATTGACAGATTTCACTCAATTCTTGGCAATGCTTTCCCTGCAACATCCACTTAACAGTGATTGCTTTTACCGCATGGAGCTTTTAACGAAGCCTTTTTTTTTCTTGTATACCACTCCATGAAGCTCTTAGAGAGGCACATATCTTTTTTTGTTTCATTGCCTACTATGTGTTTCTATTATTATCTTTGTATTGCGCTTTTTTTTTTTTTTTTGGGTTTTGTTGTTGAAAAGCTCACCCCATTTTATTTGTGTTTTTTCCAATAACCCTTGTCCCATTATTGAATTTTTTTTTAAAAAAAAAATGTCACTTGCCGCGCTATAAAACAAAAAACGAAGCAACTGGACAGGCAAAGTTCAAATATATCAGTCACATGAAGCAACATGGTCAAGGTGCATGAATTGAATTGAGAATGAAAATATAGAAAAAAAAAGTAGAAGGAGACATCTAGTCGATCATTGTCAAGGCACACGAAGTGTTTTGGTGGAGCTAGAAATCAAGTGGAGGATTAGTTGTTAGGGTCTTGGTCCTTTTAGACTTTGTGGATCAACTGGTACATACACGTGTGCACGTTTAATTTTTCAATATGCATGAATCACGATAATAATGGTAACACTGCAGAAATTTTTGACATTTCAATTATACAATTTTTGACTTGTCATCTTAGGAGAGGACCATCTGAAGGATCGGGAGAGCTCTTCATTCAAAATCCCTTAATAATAGCTTTAAAAGAATTTTCCAAGGTGACGCCGGCCTGGACCACAACCAAGAGTTGTTTTCCGCGAATTTGACACATTTTTAGTTCTTCGCTATATGACCGTTACTACTTGTCTTAAAAGTTTAAGCGTATGAATTTAGATCAAGATTTATTTAAATTCTAAAAATTTTAGTTCTTGAAATTTTAAATTCAGACCCTTTATTTTTTATCCAAGAGTTATTGTTTAGTCACGTGTCTCACTACTAATAAAATAATAAATTTATTATTTTATTAGTAGTGAGACATATAACAAAAATAATGACCATTAAATAAAAAATGGACGGCCAAAAACTAAAATTTCACTAAGTTTAACTCAATTTTAATAGATAATACATAATACGTTAAATATTTAATTAAAATAATAATAAATATTGAAGTTAAAATTTGAAGTTAGATCATTTAGCTCTAATAATATGTTAACTTACCACTTGTTTCAAAACTTTGGACTCATTTAATCAATGCTTTAACCATCACTGTTTGTTGACTAGTCTAAGACTCGTATAGTAAACGTCGACGGCCAACAAACCATAGCAAGCTAGCGTGTTTTACTACCATTAGAAAAATCTTGAGCAGACAAGACACATTTTTTCTTATGTGGTGACGGAAAATTTCTAGAAACATTAATATATTCTATATTTGATTATATACAGGTGTTTCAATGGAGTTCTCTAGAAATGGCACTTTCGTCAATCTGATCATAGGCTTGGTCATTTCCAATCTTCTATAGCCATAGGGTTGCCACCTCTCCATCACTCTTCAAACGTACGGTTCAAAATGGTCCCTTTTTCTCCAAATGCTTTCACATCGATCCTAGCTCCTTAGTGTCAATAATACCATGCGTGATAAGAATCAATGGCCCTGATGCATCTCAAAATCACCTCCGTACACGTTAACATCTAAAGCGATGGTGGCGGCCGTGGGAAGCTAAAATTAATGTGGAGCTGGTTTTTACGTCAAAAGAAAAGTAGTTGGAATGATTTCCTGTACCAATGGTCGTCTGCTGGACTGCTGATGTTAATGTTTGACACAGAATTCCCATTTTCTGGCTTGGGTTCGTCGTATCAATTATACAAATGCTATTTTTCATTCCCCTCACCAAGTATTCCACGTGCTTACACCTGCTTTGAGAAAAGATATTTGGACTATTAAGAAGGGAGACTTTTCAACATATGTACGTAACTACGGCGGAAACTTCCTCGTAAAAAAACAAAACAAAAAAAGCTACTGCTTTGGACCTTTGCGCCCTTCCTCAAATTATATATCATCATTTTTCAATGTTTCTTAATATTTTAATTTTTGCAATGACTCTCAATTTATCAATATCATTCGGGTTGACATATTTTCAGATTCAAAATGAAAAAAAATAATAATAAATAATAAATGATTCATCTTATTTTCTAAACTTTTTATTTTACTGAAATTTTATTTTTCATTATATATCGTAGTTAGAGACATCGCATCATAATTTTATTTTTTATTTTTTAGATTGTTATTCTAAAAAATTGGGCTCGTTTGAGTTTACAATTTTTTTTTCTATTTTATTGAATTGAATTTAAAATTGTGAATATCGAGGAGAAAAAAGATTTGAGATTATATTTGAGTTGTTTGAATAATATAAAATTTTGAATTAAGTTGAGTGTTAATGGTTTCAAATCAACTAAAAAAACAGAAGAAAACATATTGAGAATAATTAGAAAGAATTGCCTATTTCAACTTACATCTGCTAACCAATATTTTTATCACATGGCCGATTGGAAAAGAAGTACCAGTCTATAGTCATGCACACCAAACATTCAAAATTCCTAGGTGGCCTGTTTACGGAATAGACCATTGCTCCAATTATTGTCAACATTCAATTGAAACTACAACATTTTCAAGTTTAAAATGTTACAAAAGTTTTTAAAACAATCTTATATGACGAATGACAAAGCTATAAATGTCATATGCTTGGCAATTTCACAAAGTGAGTTTTCCAAAATTTCACATTGTGATAGTGCCAAAGATGCATGAGAGATCCTAGAAACTACATATGAAGGAACAAATCTTGTTAAATCTTTAAAACTTCAAATGTTAGTTTCTCAGTTTAAGTCTATTACGATGGGATATCAATGATTTTTTTGCTAAATTTAGGCTCCGTTTGTTTCAGCGTAAAATATTTTTAGGGAAGTCATTTTTCAGCGTTTGACGCGCGGACGGAAAATCACAAATATTTTTTATATTTCCATTTAATCATATTAACCTAAATGTAATTTGTATTCACTGCATAAAAATACTAATTTATAATAATTTAAAAAATAAAATATAAAAATACCTGCCCAGGACTTGACTAGGACCCATCTAGGACCGAATTGAGACTCGCCAGGGACCCCACTGGGACTTGACCAGGACCCGACCGGACCTGCCCGGGACCCACCCCGGACTTGACCGGGACCCGCCCGAAACTTGACTTGGACCTACCTAGGACCCCGTCAGGACCTGACCACGACCTGCTCTGGACTCTGCCAGGACCTGATCGGGACCCATCCGGGACTTGACCGTGGCCCGCACAAGACATGCTCTAGACTCGACCGCAACCCGACCTCACCTGCTTAGGACACAGCCAGGACTTGACCGGACTAGCACTCGAGACGCTGTTGGGAACTACTCGAAACTCGACTAGACCTGCTCGGGACTTGACTGAGACTTTCCCAGGACTTGACTAGGGGCGGGTCCAATCGGGTCTCGGTTAAGTCCCGGGCGAGTCTTGGGATGGTCCTAGGCAGGTCCAATCGATTCTTAGCGAGGTCCCGAGCGAGTCTCAAGCAGGTCTCGGTCAGGTTCCAGCGGGGTCTCGGACAAGTCCGGGCAGGTCCTAGCGAGTTCCAGGCAAGTTCCAGCGAGGTCCTGAGTAGGTCCGGTCGGGTCCCGATTAGGTCCAAGCGAGATCCCAGGCGAGTCTCAGTCAAGTCCTAGGTGAGTCCCGAGTGGGTGCCGGTTAAGTCCTGGGCATGTTCCGAGGGGGTCCCGGGCAAGTCCAGTCGTGTCCTGGGCAAGTCCTAGTCAAGTCTCGGTCAGGTCTCAATCAGGTCCCAGGCCCATCCCGACTGATTAGGTCCCGACGGGGTCTCGGTTTAGTCCTAGGTGGGTCCCTGCCAGGTTTGGTTGGGTCCCTGCGGGTTTCCAGGTACGCCCGGTTAGGTCTTGGACAGGTCCAGGCGAGGTCTCGAGCGAGTCCTGGACGAGTCTCGATCAAGTCCCAGACAGCTCCCGGTGGGGTCCCGGTCAAGTCTCGAGCGGGTCCTGATGAAGTCCCGAGCGGGTTCTGATCAAGTCCCTGTGGGGTCCTGGGTGGGTCTTGGCATCGTCTGTCGATTCTGAAATGAGATGCTCAAAGTCGGAAAATGGTTTATGGTTTTGAAAACCAAAGAAAAAATATTTTCCGTTGACTATTATTTTACGTCGTGTCAAACACCCGAAAATACATAAAACATTTTTCGTAAATCATTTTACGGCGAAACAAACGGAGCGTAATTCCATGATTATTCTAGGAAAGAAAGTTTATGATACTAAGTTAATTAAAAAGGCTATGAGATCACTCCCTGGAAGATTTAGAATCAAGATAACTACTATTGAGTCGTGCACTGATCTTGAAATCATGTGGATAGAAGAATTAGTTAGTGCTCTTCAAACGTATGAGTTTTCTTTGCCTCAACTTAAGAAAAATAAGGATCTTGCCCTTAGAACTCTTGGAAAAAATTCTGATGAGTTGTCTGATGAGGAATTACGAGACGATGAGAAACTTGACTTGATAGCTAGAAGGTTTTATAAAAATGAACATATAATTTTCAAGAGATTTGGAAAATAAAAAGAAAGTACTCAAGAGAGAAATGAAAGAGACCCACACGATCAAAACTGTTATGAGTGCTCTAACTATAATCATGTTCACAAGGATTGTGCTAATTTCAATAATAATAAGTTCAAAGATCAAAAAAGTTTCAATATTATCTTGAGTGACACCGGTAAGGAAGCCCTTGATAAAATGCTAATTATTTAGCTTTTGGTGTGTCCTATAATTTTGATGATTCTAAACTATCTAATGACAGTCTGCATCTGATAATGAATCAAAAAGGAAAAATGATCTTCAAAACTCCTTTGATAATTTGTTGGAAAAAATTTCTATGTTGAGAAATGATAACTTAAAAATTGTTAAGGATGTTAAGAATCTTGAATTTGAAAGGAATAATTTATTAAAATCTTTAAGTGATTCACATTATGTTTGCAATACTCTTAAATCTAAAAATCATGAGTTAATTACTATAATTAAATCATTATAAAATGATCTGAATGAATCTAGAAACCACCTGATTAAATACTCTAAATGAAAAGCATGATGAAATGTACATAAACGTTCTAGAGACAGATCTGGGTCAAACTGTGAAAAATAAATACTCCACGTGCTTACACAGCTGCTTTGAAAAGAGCTATTTGGACTATCAAGCCGAGAGGAGAGACTTTTCAACATGTGCCTACGTAACTACGGAAACTTTCTCTTGAAAAAACTATGCTTTGGACCTTTTCGGCCTTCCTCAAATTATATATCATCATTTTTCAATGTTTCTTAATATTTCAATTTATCAATATCATTGGGGTTGAAATATTTTCAGATTCAAAAAAAAAAAAAAAAAAAAAAGGCATGGCATCTTAATTTTATTTTTTATTTTTTATTTCTTAGATTGTTATTCTAACAAATGGGCTCGTTTGAGTTTGTGACTTTTTTCTAATATATTGAATTTAAAATTATGAATATTGAAGAGAAAAAATAGTTAGATTATGTCTGAATTGTTTGAAGAATATAAAATTTTAAATAAAGTTAAAAATTTTGAGTTGAGTTGAGTGTTAGTGACTTAGTGGTGTCAAATCAATTAAAAAAAAAAAAACAGTTGAGAAGAATTAAGAAGAATTGTATTTTCAAACAAGTCAAATCTCTATATATCTCAGCTTACATATCATCCTGAATATTAATACTCTTGCCAACTCCATCAGAAGAATAACGTTAGATCATGCAGCTACTTGGAAGTCTTCCTCTCCTTCTCCAAAGGAACTCTGGTCCCCTCCTCCAACGGGTTCTCATAAGAGTTTATTCCCCCCCTCCATTTGTAATGAAAAAGATCTACCTCCTTCTCCTGCTCTTCCTATAATAGGGACTTTGGTTTCCAGTTTTCTCATAATGCTAAATTTGTTAAAAAAATTAAAAAAAAAAAAAAAAAAAAAAAATCCTTACAACTACTGACCAATATGTTTATCACATGGCCAATTGGTAAAAAAGTACTAGTCAATAGTCACACCACCATTCAAAATTCCTAGGTGGTCTCCCCACCGGGGGTGGAACCATGCAGGACCCCTCAAAGCTCAAGGTGATCTAAAAAATAAAAAAATAAATAAATAGAATTCTAAAATTATAAAATTTTTATAAAATTTAATTTTTAACCCCAAATTATTATTTTTTAATTTTGTCCCCAAACACAAATTTCTAGTTCTACCCTTCTCACCACTTTATTTTTATGCCTAGGCAACATAACTGCATAACTTCATTTTTTTCCCTAAGCAATATTGCACCAAACAATGAAAAAAAAATAAAATAAAATCTGATATATATATCTGTGGATTATATGTGGCCCCTAAAATCCAAACAGGAACGATATATCTGTGGATTATATGTGGCCCCTAAAATCCAAACAGGAACGATCAATGTGTTTTCTGACTTTTCGTCTGTCAGTATTGTCCAATGTCCCCGCCGTCGTGGATGACCTCACAGTTGCGATTTTTCCGTATATTATCATTATTCAAGTGTTAGATTATTAGCCTGAATGCTTTTTTTTTTTTTTAATTAAATGGGAGAAAAGGTTATAAGGGAAGATATTATCCTGAAGAGGAATGCTTCACTTCATTCTACCCACCATCTCCCATTCTCCCCCCACCACACCATCTTCACTTCATCATTTTGACTTTTTCAAAAAAATAATAATAATAATAAATAAATAAATAAAGAGAGGAGATGGTTGGTAGAATGCAAAAAAGCATTCTCCTATTCTGAATATATCTATATATAGCTGGGATTGCGAGCAAATTATTTACAGAACAATACCTCTTCTCCCAAAACTTCTATACTTACAGAAGTAGTATGTTCTTTCCTCAGCACGCATCCTCTGCAACTTTCATGGCCACTATCCTCGCCTTTTTTCTTTTCCTCTTCTTTCTATTATGGATACTAAGAAAAACCCGTAAAACAGCACTTCCACCAGAAGCTGGTGGCGCTTGGCCGTTGATTGGCCACCTCCACCTATTACGAGGACCAAAACCAGCCCATATTACATTGGGTAAGATGGCCGATAAGTATGGATCACTCTTCACTATCCGGCTGGGTGTACATCCTGCTCTGATAGTGAGCAATTGGGAGGTAGCTAAAGAGTGCTTCACCACTCATGACAAAGTCTTTGCCAACCGTCCAAAGGCTATAGCTTCAGAACTCATGGGCTACAACTATGCCTTGTTTGTGCTTAGCCCTTACGGTCCTTACTGGCGTCAAGTGCGTAAAATAGCCACGGTGGAGGTCCTCTCAAATCACCGCCTTGCGATGCTCAAACACATCCGAGAGCATGAGGTAAATAGATCCATAAAAGAGATGTATGAACTCTGGGTGAAGAACAACAATATGTTGGTAGATATGCAGAGATGGTTTGGGTCCTTAGCCCTAAATATTGTATTTAAGATGGTTGTGGGGAAGCGATTTTATGGGGCTGAAGACGAGGAAGAGAATGTTGGTGACGATCAGTGCCGGCAGACATTAAAAGATGTCTTTGAGTTGAGTGGTACAGTTGTGGTAGCAGATGTGCTTCCTTACTTAAGGTGGTTGGACTTTGGAGGGTACGAGAAGACGATGAAGAAAACTGCAAAAGAATTTGATCATGTGCTTGAAGGTTGGTTGGAAGAGCATAAGCAAAGGAAAGTTTCCGGTGAGGGAAAGGGAGACAAAGACTTTATGGATGTGATGTTGTCCGTTGTTGCCAACGAAGAAAAGATCTCCAATTATGACGCTGATACAATTACTAAAGCTACATGCCTGGTAAGCTTTTGATATATTCTTTGGTTAATTACTACCATATGCCCCATTTGTTTTACCTTGATTATTTTGTTAACCAGAGAGATATATTGTCATCCATCAACTACTATCAAATAGGCATAGGCATGCATCTGGATCTCCTTAATTTGTACTATTTTCTTTCATTTTGCTCATAGCTTTCCTCTCTCTCTCCCTCTCCCTCTCGATCTATTGTTCGGAATAAAAAAGGCATAGGCATAGGCATCTAGAGTTTATGGTTGTTTGATAACCATTTTGATCTAGTCATGATGAGAACAATAACAACCAAAATAATAATAAGGAGAAACTTCATAAAATATCTTTTAACTTTTACGCGTTTTAAGAATATTCTTCTAAAAGTTAAAAACTCTCAATTTCACCTCTCAAACTTTTAATTTAATACAATCTACCCATTTCATTAGGATTTAGCCTTAAATCATAATGAACACTATGAAAAATACCAAAATACCCTTCAACTTTTGTTTTCTAAATAGACTACTTCTTGATAAATTAAGGGTAAATTTGAAATTTTATAAAAAATTTAGAAGTATAAAGGTTATTTTATCCTTTTTACTATCTATTTCAACACCCGATGGGAGAAATTGCATCAAATTAGAAGTTTTAGGGGTGAAATTGAAAGTTTTTTAACTTTGATAAATCATGTCAAATCGCATGAAAATTTGAGGTGGTTATGTGAAATTTTTTCCTAAGAATTATCTTAACACTGAGAAAAGTGTTAGCTTAAGCAAAGAGTAATGCTATTAGTCTCCACACCCATTCTATGACAACTGACATTGCGTATCTTAAATGACTTTTCATGTGAATACCTTAAAATACTATGTTAGCCAATATAAAATAAATGTTATAAATGAGTGTCAATAATAGAATTACTACAAAGTTAATTTATAAACTGATGTATTAGTTCATAATTGGTGCTTTTGAAACATGAGTGACCTCAAAGCTTCTTAACCAACCATCTAATACTTTAACATTGGTGTTTTTGCAGTCCCTTGTCGTAGCGGGTGCAGATACAACAGCAACAACGTTGACATGGGCTATCTCTCTACTTCTTAACAACCGAAAAGCCTTAAAGAAAGCACAACAAGAGTTAGATGTGCAAGTTGGCAAGGATAGGCAAGTAAAGGAATCAGACATTAAAAACCTAGTCTATCTCCAAGCTATCATCAAAGAAACAATGCGTTTACACCCTGCTGCATCGCTCTCTCCCCCGCACGAGTCCATGGAAGATTGCACTTTGGCTGGCTACCATGTTCCAGCAGGAACACGGCTCCTTGTTAATATTTCAAAGATCCATCGAGACCCAAATGTGTGGTCTAATCCAAATGAATTTCAGCCAGAAAGATTCCTTACAGCCGATAAGGATGTTGATGTCAGGGGCAACCATTTCAAATTTATACCATTTGGCTCTGGTAGAAGGGTGTGCCCGGGAATCTCATTTGCATTGCAAGTTATGCATCTCACACTTGCCACCTTGTTGCACGCTTTTGAAATTGCAACCCCGTTAGACGAGCCTGTGGATATGACTGAGAAAATTGGAATTAACAATCAGAAAACTACACCGGTTGAAGTCCAACTCACTCCACGCCTTCCTACGCAAGTATATTGATGGTTTGATTAGATATGTGGTAACTAAAATGCGAACTACACTTTTTCATACTATGGGTAATGTTATTGAGTACATTATTGTACAACTGTCATACAACTGAGATAATATTGCAGTAAAAATCAGCCTTTGATTTTTTTTTTTTTTACAAGTACTAATCTTATGGCTGATTTTACTTCTATATTATTAAGTTATATGACAGTCATATAACAATCTACTAAATAACATTATTCTTTCATAATTAGCGTGTGCAAGGATTTTTCCCTTATGTTTTTCTTTTTACATTTTGAGGCATGCAATAAGAGAACTCCTGGAATACGAGGATATCTCCTCTGCAGTTTAGTAGTAGTAGCTTTTATCAATATTTATAATACCAAACCCATTGTAATTCATCTACTCTATTCTTATCACGGTGGGTTGATGAATAATATTATCAATTATCAATATTTCAACTATTCCGCCGTTTGGAAGGTCCAGAGTGCCTCGAGCAACGTACCACATCTTTTTCAAAATATATTATTTTTTTTCTAGCCTTTGTATTTTCGATTTTGTACTTTTCTGTTTTTGAATATGTGAATTTGTTTGCATTTTGTTCTTGCCCAAGGCCTGCTATCCCTTCTTTGTTTTTTTTTTTTTAATGGCCAGGTGGCCAGTTTTCCTAATGAAATATATAAATATATTGTTTGCATTTTGTTCTTGCCCAAGGCCTGCTATCCCTTTTTTTTTTTTTTTTTTTTTAATGGCCAGGTGGCCAGTTTACCTAATGAAATATATATATATATATATATATATATATTGACATGTACGCACAAGAAGGGAAGAGGGATTCGAACTAGTGACCTCCACTTCATAAAACGTGATCTCCAGCCGATTGAGCTATCTCTTAGAGACAAATGAAAAATATTAAAAGCATAACTATTTTGCTTCGCTTTAGGCGGACTTTTGCCTTATTTTTAATTTAAAAAATAAAAAATAAATAAAAAAAATAAAAAAAGTTGTTGAAGTAATAATTTTTATTTTGGTTATTCTTTATTTTGGTATTTAAAAAAAATAAAAACTACATTTTGCTTAGAAACTTTTTCATTATTTTTTAATTTAAAAAATAACAAAATAAAAAAAATGGTTATTATTACGAAGAAAAATACAATTTTTTTTTTTAATACCAAATAAAAGTATGACCAAAATAAAAATTATTGCTTCAAATTTTTTTTTAATTTTTTAAATTAAAAAATGAGAAAAAAAGTTAACCAAAAATTAATTTTAAGTTGGGGCTGTATCATTCTTCCTATTTAATATCCCTTGACAGCATAACACTTGTGCTGTCATATGGGATATGGCGAATGAATTTTTTTGTTTTAATCATGTGCCTTAATTTTTTATTGTCCATAAAATTAGTTTCATCAACAGTGAATCACGCTTCATGAAATAGAGATCATTAATTTAAAACCCATTCCATTAGTCATGTAAAAAAAAAAAAAATCCTTATTAGTATTCGGTACCTGCCATTATTTCTTCTTCTTTTTACGTTAAAGGGAATAACTTTATAAGTAACAAATCGAGCCTTTTCTACCTTCCAACGACAAGGTGACACATCGCCTGAAACAAGAAATAATATGCACCGCCAAATCTACTCTCCTCAGGCGACGTGATAGAGAAATCAGCGCCCAGACCAGCTGCCGGCCAGAACTACCGCCACTCAGGCTAGATTCCGCCCCTGGACTGCCGCCGCTCAGGTCGAACGCCACCGCCCACGCGGAGAGCTTCTTTGAGAAAATCCCCTTTCCCTATTTGCACTCTTCTCTAAACAAACTCTAAATCCCAAATCTCTTCATCTTCAACCCTTCAAATTGCAACACAGTTCTCCTCCACTCCTCCCTACACCATCGGGCCCATATATATCTACCCATCCAAGCAACAGCTTGGAACACATCACAAATACCCCCATGGCAGGGGTGATGCCAGGCCGTTCAAGGCCATGACCCACTCGCTCATCAATTGATGATCTTCTAGCATCTATGAGAAACGACTCAGGTATTTCTTCCTCCTCCTCCTCTCTATCTCTCTCTCTCTCTCTCTCTCACATACACACACCAGGAGATCTGAAAATGGGGAAAAAGGGATTTTCTCAGTCTTCCTGTGCGAACACGATGGTGGTAGCTGTGGGGTTCAGCCTGGGTGGAGGAGCAGCGGCGGAACCTGCGGCGGTGTTCGGCCTAGGCGGCGGCGGTCCTAGGTGGTGCCTGGCCTGATCGGTGCTGACGTTGACTGAACAAAGGTGGGAGATAATAGGACGTAGATTTGGCAGTGATCCAGTGTTTTGCTACCATTTGATTTTCTTAAGGAAGGACTTGATTTATGTTAAGATCATAGTTATTCTCCTAATTAAAACCATCTATGTTTTATCTTTTAATTATTCAAAATTTCACCAGGAGTGTTTTTCCTCCTAAATTTTTTTTTAAAAAAGTTAATTTTTAAATAATGTGTCATTGTCTCTATACCAAATCTATTATTAAATTTATTTCCCCCTCCCACCTTCTCCAGGCCTGTGAATTGTTTATGAAAAAAAACTCCGTTAAATATTTTTATTGAATAATTATAAGGTGAAGTCTGGAGTAATGCTACAGGTGTTTTTTATGTTTCTCTAGAGTCCTTTCAAGAATGATGTAGTTATTAAATTTATCATTAAGCTTGTGATTGATCATTATTAAATTTTGATTAAATGATAATTTTAATAGCCACATTATTTTTAGAGGAATTTCTAAAATTACTCTGAAGTCTGACACTACGATTGGAGAATGTCAAGTTCTTAATTTTGTTTTCTTAACTGTTTTATTTAAAACAGCTCAGTACCAATCCAACAAGTGGAGAATGTTGGGACAAACCATAAAAATTTAGGTAGAGCCATATTTAAGTGTTGGTTAGCTATTTTATGACCATATTGGATGATAATTTTTTGTTATCAGACGGTTCAAATTTCATATAAATTCAGACAACTTGAAAGAGAAGATTACAGCGCCAACATACCCCATGTAACTTAGAATGCGAGATCTACAACCTCCCTTTCTTTGGCTACTAAATTTGTTTGTAAAATTCAAGTAGCCCCATATCTCCTCCCCGGAAAAACCTCACTAAGGAGGCGGCTGCTCTAACCAGGGAGATGGAAAAAAAAAAACGTAGGTTGATAAAAATTTCTAGAGAGAGGTTAGAGCCTCTAGTTGCATCAATAGATTTACTCCTTCCTTGACATTTCCCGATTGTTGGCCTGAGAAAGAGACATTTTTATTTTTTGCATTCCATCGATTATTATTTTTTATTATTTAAATAAAAAATTAATACTGTTGAAATAATGATTATGGGGGAATAAAAGCGAAAGCAATATAGAAAATAAACACAAAGAACTTACGGGTGGTTCGGTGTTAGACACCTACGTCCACCACTCGGAATACCCCTAAAGGCTACATTGTGCTCATTAATTTTTTTTTTTGTCTACAATACAAAGGTCCATATTTATAGGGTAATGTCTAAATATAAGTTTGGTAATCAAATCCCCTTGATTTGATTACAATCACAATATATGATTACAATCAACCCATAAATAAAGAATATTTCAATATCAGCATAATTATGGAATATATAGAAAATATAATATATTTTTCATATATTCTAACAAATACAAAACAAAATATTTTATTTTTTATATAAAATATTTTTATTTCTTATTTCTTATTTTTTTTTTATATCAATTAAATCTTGTTACTAAGCAAACAAAGTTCATCGGTAAACAACCCCAAAAGTAAATGGACTTAGGGGGTAGAATGGAGTAATTTTTTATTTTTTTTTAACATGTTCACACAAGAAGAAGAATAACAGATTCGAACTAATAACTTTCGTTTTATAAGATATAATTTTCAGTCAATTGAACTAATATTTCATAATAGAATAAAGTAATTTTAGGTGGCATGATTTCTTACTAAAAATAGTAAGACTATTAAAATCACAGGTAAGTTACTTAAATTACTCGGTAGGATGGGGACCACCAACAATGAGTGCGTCCTATACTTTTTGTCTGTCATTATAATCTGTCACCAACTCACTATTGTCAATCTTTTTATAGCATTCTCAACTGTCTCTTCATAATTGGTTGTCTTTTTCAACTTTAATAACAAAATTTAAAAAAATTACAAAAATTCGCTCACAAATTTCCTAAATTTTTCTTAAAGCTTGGGCTCATTACCATGCAACTAGCTCAATGCATGGTCCAGTTTTCTGCAGTTATCTTTTTAATATCTAGAACATCATTATCTCGTTTTCATTGTTACGGAGAGATATACTAAGGTAATCAAACAAGAATACGATATAGATTTTAAAAAATATTTTATTTCAAAAGTTTATGCTAATATTAACATAAACTTTTGGAATATAATGAATTTGAGTCTACTTAATTAATATAAAATACAACACTTATAAGTACATTTACAACAGTACTCTCCATTTTCTTTCTTTTGTAGATTGTTATTCTAACCAATTTAATCTCAATCTCAACTTATATCTGCCAACCATTCGAAATTCCTTGCTGGTCTCTCCATTTTATTTTCATGTTATTGGCAACAGAACTCAAAAGCCACTTGTCTCAAGAATTAATTCTGTAGAACTGATTTTTTTTTTCTTCTAAGCTAGATTAATGCACCAAACATTAATAAAATAAACAAAAAAACAAATGTCAAATTATTGCGCGTCACAGAACTGAATTTTTTTTCTTCTGAGCAAGATTGCACCAGACAGCTTTTGGTCCCTGCAGTATATAAACTAATTAAGGAGTACACTGATCTATATATGATGATATATCTGTGGAATATATGTGACGCCTAAAATCCAAACAAGAATAATGTGTTTTCTGACTTTTCGTCTGTCAGTATTGTCAAATGTCCTGTCGTGTCAGATATTATCCTGAATATATCTATGTATAGCTGGGATTGCGAGCAAATTATGTACAGAACAATACCTCTTCTCCTAAAACTTCTATTTCTTACAGAAGTAGTATGCTCTTTCCTCAGCACGCATTCTCTGCAACTTTCATGGCCACTATCCTCGCCTTTTTTCTGTTCCTCTTCTTCCTATTATGGATACTAAGAAAAACCCGTAAAACAACACTTCCACCAGAAGCTGGTGGCGCTTGGCCGTTGATTGGCCACCTCCACCTATTACGAGGACCAAAACCAGCCCATATTACGTTGAGTAAGATGGCCGATAAGTATGGATCACTCTTCACTATCCAGCTGGGTGTACATCCTGCTCTGATAGTGAGCAATTGGGAGGTAGCTAAAGAGTGCTTCACCACTCATGACAAAGTCTTTGCCAACCGTCCAAAAGCTATAGCTTCAGAACTCATGGGCTACAACTATGCCTTGTTTGTGCTTAGTCCTTACGGTCCTTACTGGCGCCAAGTGCGTAAAATAGCCACGGTGGAGGTCCTCTCAAATCACCGCCTTGCGATGCTCAAACACATCCGAGAGCATGAGGTAAATAGATCCATAAAAGAGATGTATGAACTCTGGGTGAAGAACAACAATATGTTGGTAGATATGCAGAGATGGTTTGGGTCCTTAGCCCTAAATATTGTATTTAAGATGGTTGTGGGGAAGCGATTTTATGGGGCTGAAGACGAGGACGAGAATGTTGGTGACGATCAGTGCCGGCAGACATTAAAAGATGTCTTTGAGTTGAGTGGTACAGTTGTGGTAGCAGATGTGCTTCCTTACTTAAGGTGGTTGGACTTTGGAGGGTACGAGAAGACGATGAAGAAAACTGCAAAAGAATTTGATCATGTGCTTGAAGGTTGGTTGGAAGAGCATAAGCAAAGGAAAGTTTCCGGTGAGGGAAAGGGAGACAAAGACTTTATGGATGTGATGTTGTCCGTTGTTGCCAACGAAGAAAAGATCTCCAATTATGACGCTGATACAATTACTAAAGCTACATGCCTGGTAAGCTTTTGATATATCCTTTGGTTAATTACTAGCATATGCCCCATTTGTTTTACCTTGATTATTTTGTTAACCAGAGAGATATATTGTCATCCATCAACTACTATCAAATAGGCATTGGCATATATGCATCTGGATCTCCTTAATTTGTACTATTTTCTTTCATTTTGCTCATAGCTCTCCTCTCTCTCTCCCTCTCGATCTATTGCTCTGAATAAAAGAGGCATAGGCATAGGCATCTAGAGTTTATGGCTGTTTGATAACCATTTTGATCTAGTCATGATGAGAAAAATAACAACCAAAATAATAATTAGGAGAAATTTTATAAAATATTCTTTAACTTTTATGTGTTTTGAAAATACCATTCCAAAAGTTAAAAATTCTCAATTTCACCTTTCAAACTTTTAATTTGATACAAGTTACCCCTTCCATTAGGGATTTGGCCTTAAATCATAACGATCGCTATGAAGAATACCAAAATACTCCAATTTTTGTTTTCTAAATAGACCACTTCTTGATAAATTAAGGGTAAATTTGAAATTTTATAAAAAAATTATGAGTATAAAGGTTTTTTTTATCCTTTTTACTGTCTGTTTTAACACCTAATGGAAGAGATTGCATCAAATTAGAAGTTTTAGGGGTGAAATTGATAGTTTTTTTTAACTTTGATAAATCATGTCAAATCGCATGAAAGTTCGAGGTGGTTTTGTGAAATTTCTCCCTAAGAATTATCTTAACACTGAGGAAAGTGTTGGCTTGAGCAAAGAGTAATGCTATTACTCTCCACACCCATTTTACGACAGCTAACATTGGGTATCTTAAGTAACTTTTCATGTGAATACTTAAAAATACTACGTCAACCAATATAAAGTAAATGTTATAAATGAGTGTCAATAATAGAATTACTACAAAGTCAATTTATAAACTGATGTATCAGGTCATAATTGGTGCTTTTGAAACATTAGTGACCTCAAAGCTTCTTAACCAACCATCTAATACTTTAACATTGGTGTTTTTGCAGTCCCTTGTCGTAGCGGGTGCAGATACAACAGCAACAACGTTGACATGGGCTATCTCTCTACTTCTTAACAACCGAAAAGCCTTAAAGAATGCACAACAAGAGTTAGATGTGCAAATTGGCAAGGATAGGCAAGTAAAGGAATTAGACATAAAAAACCTAGTCTATCTCCAAGCTATCATCAAAGAAACAATGCGTTTACACCCTGCAGCATCGCTCTCTCCCCCGCACGAGTCCATGGAAGACTGCACTTTGGCTGGCTACCATGTTCCAGAAGGAACACGACTCCTTGTTAATATTTCAAAGATCCATCGAGACCCAAATGTGTGGTCTGATCCAAATGAATTTCAGCCAGAAAGATTCCTTATAGCCGATAAGGATGTTGATGTTAGGGGCAACCATTTCAAATTTATACCATTTGGCTCCGGTAGAAGGGTGTGCCCGGGAATCTCATTTGCGTTGCAAGTTATGCATCTCACACTTGCCACCTTGTTGCACGCTTTTGAAATTGCAACCCCGTTAGACGAGCTTGTGGATATGACTGAGAAAGTCGGAATTAACAATCAGAAAGCTACACCGGTTGAAGTCCATCTCACTCCACGCCTTCCTACACAAGTATATGCATAGTTTGATTAGATATGTGGTAACTAAAATGTGTACTACACTGTTTCATACTATGAGTGATGTTATTGAGTACATTATTGTATGGTTGTCATACAAGTGAGATAATGTTGCAGTAAAAATTAGTCTTTAATTTTATTTTATTTTATTTTTTTACAAGTGCTAATCTTATGGCTGATTTTACTTCTATATTATTAAATTATATGACAATCATATAATAATTTACTAAATAATATTATTATTTCTTAATTAGCGTGTGCAGGGGTTTTTCCCTTATGTTTTTCTTTTTACATTTAGAGTTATGGGGGTAGGCATGCAATAAAAGAACTCTTTTTTGAAACGTGCCAAATTCATTCATTAATAAAAATCGCGAGCCTAAAGCTCTTACAAACAGAGCAAAAAGTTCTGAAGTAAATCATAGCCAAAGTTAAAGATACAGTCATCAACAACAGACCAAATCAACCATAACACAGCATCCACTAACCTATGACTAATCATCAGGTTTAAAAATCAGATCTGTATCAAAACAGACACCATCTAATGCATAGGTAGCGCTTATTCCTCGGCCTTGAGAGCAAAACCCCAAGCCGATACTTATTCCTCAGCCTTGAGAGCAAAACCCCCAAGCCGATACTCATCCTCCTCGACCCGAAGGCCAGGATAAAATTCACATCCACAACCCAAGGTGTAGCGTCCCGGAATTTTCAAAGTTATTTAAACAGATTATTTTGATGATGATGTTATTTTGATATCCATTTTAGCCTATGAATTTAATTCTGGGGAAATTTATGATATTACAGAGAGTGGTAATTAGAGAATGGTAATTGGTGAATTAATAGGATAGTAAATGGTAAGAAAAATTGTAGATGGATAAATGTAGATATAATAGTGTTGGTAGATGGAATAGTAAAATGGAAGGTAGAATAGTAAGGGAAGGTAGAATAGTCAATGGTAGGTATAATAGTACTAGTAGATGGAGATTTATAGATGGATACTAGTAGGTGGAGATTTATAGATAAGTACTAGTAGATGGAGATTTATAGATAGATACTAGTAGATGGAGATTAGTGGATGAAGGTTTGTAGATGATGATTGGTAGATGGAGATGGTTTCCTATAAATAGAGTCCTCACCCTTCACAAATTTCACTACTCCTCTCCCTTCTCTTCCACATATTCTTCCTTCTTCTGTTTTCTACTCGGTCTTTCTTCTTTCTGAAAGTGTTTACACGAAACAGAAAGAGAAAGAGCGAGACAAAGAGTTGCAAGAAAGAAAGAACACGAGAGAGAACGGACTTGAGAAATTAGTTTGAAATATATACTAGTAGTGTTAGTCAGATTGGAGCAACTAGATCCTTCAGACCACTTTTAGCTTCAGTCTAGAGGTAAGTAAATTCACTACCCCTTCTAAAATTACTTCATGTCATGCTATTTATTCATTCTTGTATCAAACTGTAAATGATTATTTTATTTACCTGTCATGAAGATATGTTGCATGTATGAAGGATTTCTAAAAGAATTATTTAGAAAGTTTCTATTTCTTTAAATGCTTTCTAAGTACACAAGTTTATATTTGGAAAAGTTTCCATTTTTGAGAAAAGAAAGTTGAGAATAATGATGATTATAAGAAAGAAGAATGATGATAAACCCTCCTACATGTTGCCCTAAGATGCATCAAAAGAAGTACAAGAAATGAGTTAATGTTTATGAAATGAGGGCACATGTATGGAGGAGAGTATTTTTTGCCCCAAGATAAGTAAGGATGAGAGGAGTTCGGTACCGATACTCGGATGGAGGCGAAACCACTAAAGGAGGCTATGTCAGAAGGTGGTATTCCATCAACATGACCGTTGAGTGCACCAAGAAAATAGTTAATTGACTGTAACAATCTCATATAGCGGAAAACTGTAATTATCAATACAAAAAAAAATACTCTTAAAAATACAAAAAAATACCCAAAGCTATGTCGTACAAGGCATTTATACAAATCTATCCGACAGTCTAAACTCTAGACAAAACTTAACCAACTTGGAATCTCTGTACATCTCAATATGAATCTCTAATCACAACTGCATAATTACCTTGATTTTCCATTCCTGCAAGCACTACAAAAAAACTGTGAAGTAGTGAGTCAATTGATTTCCGACAATATAAATCATTGTTGAATCATATATAGCAAAATGCTAGACAAGTTATAAAACCACAAAAATCCGTATTATTGGATATCAATATCATACTCAGTAAGTAAGAATACTTACAGTGGATTACATGAATGGATCATCAAAGGTAATTACTTGAAACCCGTTCTGCTGCAGTTGGTCCATACCCATAACAATCACTTTCTCTCTCTCTCTCTCTCGCCTAAACTCTCTTTCTTCCTCTTCAGCTCTCTGTCTTAAATTTCCCATCTCACTCTCGGTTTCTCTTGTGTTCTTTCTTTCTTGTAGCGCTTGGTCTCGCCCTTTCTCTCTCTATTCTGAGTAAACACTCTTAGAAAGAAGAAAGACCGAGTAAAAAGCGGAAGAAGGAAGAATATATGCAAGAGATGGGAGAGGAGATGAGTTGTGAAAATTGTGAAGGAGAAGAGTTCTATTTATAGGAGAAAATCAAATACTATTTCACCAACCCCATACTATTTCACCAACCCCATACTATTCCACCAACCCTATACTATTCCACCAACCCTATACTATTCCACCAACCCTATACTATTTCACCAACCCTATACTATTCTACCTTCTTATTCTACCATCCTTATACCTACCATTTACTATCTTATCACCAATTATTACAATCATACTCCAAATTATACCAATCAATCATCAATTATCATATCTCTTAAATCTCCCAATAAAATAATCAAAATAAAATCATCATCATGATATAATAACCTCAAATCAATATTCATTCCAATAATATTCATAAGATCTAATAAGTTCCTCAAGAATAAATATTATTACCTAATATCATCAATAAATATCTCAACCTCAAAGTAAATGCCATTACCTAATATTAATATAATCATAGCATCAATTTAATATCTCTAAAATAAGACTTTAAAAATCTGGGGTGCTACAAGTTTGGATAGAAGCCTCAAAACATAGTTTAGAGGTTTTGGCCAAGACACCTAACTCACTGGCCGAACGTTTGCTCTCAAGCCCGAGCGTTCGACCAGGAAGCAAAGCATTCGCCCCTTAGCTCCAAATGTGTAATATTAGGGTTCAACGACACTTTTTGCTAAATATGTCTTAGTACCATACTCGTAGGAGTTCTCTAGTAATGCGCATAACGATGTGTCATATTTCGTTATAGCAGAGATTTGTGATGTCGGAAGTCTCAAGCGAGTGTGCGAGGTAAGTGATAAGCGCCGAATGTTGTACATTCAAGCCGTTTAACTCGCATATGTTAATTCATTAGTATTTTAATTTGTTTGATTTTGTGTTGTTTTAGTGTTTTTAGGTTTTTAATAAAGATACAAGAAATTTCATGGATTTTGGGTTTAAAGCACACTTTGAGAAGATCTAGCACACGTCTTAGTATTTTGACGAGAACTTTCTGCTCGAGTATTGGAGTCCTACAACTAGGCGAAGCATTAAAATCACCAAACGGAAAATTCATGCTTCACCCTCACTCTTTAAAACAAAACACACTTCCACATGAAATAGTAACTTTTTTTTTTGGAAAATAAAATAGACAAAAATATCAAAAAGCTCAAAACAACAACTCAAAAAACGGACCAAACATAAGTTTGGCAAATTTTAGGGACTGGTCCGTTTTGGTGTAGTCTGCGGGGGTGCGCTCGAGCGTAGGTGATGTGTGATCGAGGGCAGATGCGCGCGGGGTGTGCACTCCCGCGTAGCTGCAGAAGGGTCGAGCGTAGGTGTGCGGGCTCCTTGCTACGATATGCTTGAGTGCACTCAAGCGTCTTGGCAGGGACTAGGCTCCTCCAAAACTGCAGAAAAAGAAAGAACAGCAACCAAAACACTTTTTATTTTTTATTTTTTTATTATTATTAGTTTTGCAAACAGAAACAAAATAAAATAAAATAAAATTGCACAAAGAAAAATAAAACAAAAGAGCTACTTACAACTAGTAGAAAAACTAAAATCAAGTTAAACAAAAATCAATTTTCACAAGCAACAATTTCCCGACAACGGAGCCAAAAACTTGTTGTGCAATTTTTAATTACTCACAAGTACACAAATCGTATGCAATATAGCGTGTGCAAGTGTGAGGTCGGTCCATAGGGAATTGCGATGCAAAAGTCAATTTTTTTTCTAAACTAATTCTATTTTAACTTAGTTTTGAATTTCAAATTGTGTCGTGCAAAAAATATAAACTAAAATAAAAATTGAAATGTAATCAAATGATAAAAGACTAAGGTTTCAGAATTCACCTCATCAAATCAAAGCACACATTCTCATGTTTTGTTCATACATCTGACAAGCAATTATACCCTATGCATGTTCTATTGTTTTTATAAAATTAATCTATTGAAACATTCGATGAATCCATCCTTATTACAAATCACA